>NW_026517094.1:0-29771 GCF_026229845.1 Diaporthe amygdali
TAATAAGTTTTTTTATAATTATTAATTTATATTAATAAAAATATTAAATAAACTATTTTTTAAATATTTTTATTAAAGATTTTTAATTTTTTATTTAATATAATAAAATAATATATATTTAATAAGCTATTCTTATAACCTTTAACTATAAATATAGTAATAAGTTTACTTTATAATTTATAATAATAAATTACTTAATAAGTTTATAATTAGCTCTTTTTAAACCTTTATTAAGTTTATAAGTATTTATTAATAATATTTTAAACTTAATTTCTAAGCTTTTAATTTATATTATATAATTAATTTTAATTTATTAGCTAAATAATAATATATTATTATTTAAATATATTATATAAATTATAAGTTTAAAATACTAATAAACTTAAGCTTTAAAGTTTTATAATAATAATAAAATTTAGTTTTTTATTTTTTATATTAAAAAATAAATAAATAATTTTCTATTTTATTTATTTTTAATAATAAAAGCTTATTTTATAAAATTTAAAACTTTTTTAAAATTAAATAAATTTTAAAAAAATTTTTAAAAAGGTTTTAATAAAAAGTAATTTAAATAAGTTTGAAATATAACCTTTATTATATATACTTTTAAGTAATATTTATAATTAATTTATACTATACTATTAATTTATACTCTTTTTATAATATTAATAAGTTTTTTTAAAATATTTTTTTTTAAATATTTAAATTTAAAATATTAAATATACTTTAAATTTATTTTAAAAAGTATATAGTTTATTAAAAAGTAAAATATATATATATTTTTTTTTTTAAATATTAAAAATAGTATTATTTTAGCTATACTTTATAGCTATTAAAATTTATAAGGTTTAATTATAAAAAGTATTAAAAATAAGTAAATAAAAAATAATTTATATTTAAAAAATATTAAATTATATTTTTTAATAAATATTTATAAAACTATATTTTTTTTAAGTATTTTAAAGTATAATATATAGTTAAGCTTATAGTATTATACTTTTAATTCCTATAAATAAGCTTTAAAAGTAATATTTATATAAAAATCCTTTATAATTATTATATTTTTAAGTTTAAAATTTTTAATTTATAACTCTGTTTTTTTATTAAATATATTTTTAAATATTTACTTTTTTTTTAATTATTAAAAATAAAATTATTTTTATATTTATATATTTAGCTTTAATAAATTTAATAAAAAAGCTTAGTTTTAATAATTAAATATTATTAACTAAATATACTATATTATAATTATTAAAAACTATTAAATTTATAAGTATATAATACTTTAAATATAATATTAAAAATACTTTTAAATTTTTATTTTTTTAAATATATATTTAATTATAAAGTATTTTTAAAAGTATTAAATTAATAATTAATAAATTTATATATAAAAAATTATAAAAAAAAAAGTATTAAGCGTTTATAGCTTAAGCTACTTTATAAAAAGTACTTTAATATATTTATTAAATACTATATTAAATTAGCTATATATTATATTAAGCTTATATATTTATTATTAATATATTATACTTAATTATTATATTTATAGCTATTATTTAAATATATATTTTAAATTATTATTATAAACTATTAATTATAAAAAGGCTAGTATTTTAAAAGAAATTATTTTAAATAAAGTATATTATAAAAGAAATATTATAAAATTAAATTTTTAAAAATAAATTTTAAAGTTTTTATATAGAATAAAAAAGTATATTAAGCTTTTTATATATTAAAAAACTTTATTATTAAAATAATATAAAAAATAAAAAATAAAAAGTATAAAAAAAATAAAAATAAAAAAGTATAAGGATTTTATAAACCTTTAAATAACTAGTATTTAGTTTAGTTAAAATATATTTATTAAAATATTTACTTTTTAATAAATTTTAAATATTATATATTAAAGTTTTTTTATAATAATTAGCTAATTTATACTTTAATAAATAATAATTAAACTAGTTTAGTTTAATTTGATATTAATTACTTTTTATTTTTTAATTTAATAATAAATTAAGTATTATAATTTATATTTAATCTTTATATAATTATATATTTTATATATTTATTTAATAATTAAAATATTAATTAATTTAATTTTCTTTTAATATAATAGTATTTTAAAAAATTATATTACTTTAATACTTAATTATATAATATTTTTTATATTTTTAAATAAAAATATTATTATAGTTTATAAATTTATTATATTTACTTTTTTAATTTTTATATTTATAGTATTATAATTTATAATTTTTATTATTTAAATATAGTAAAAATGCTTAAAAATCCTATAGCTATAAAGATTTAATTATATATTAAAAAGCTTATAAATACTTTTTTATACTTTTTAAGTATTAAGTTTAAAAGTTTAAAACCTTTATTTTATATAATTTTTTAAATTTTAGCTTTAAATTATATTAAAGTAAAGTAATACTTAACTATATATAAAAAGTTTTTAATAATAATTATACTTTTAATATTTAAAATTTTAAAAGCTTATTTATTAAAAAAAAGCTTATATTAAACTTAATATTAGTTTTTAAATTATATTATATAGCTTTTTACTTTTATAAAGTATATTTAATAATCTTTAATTATAATATTTTATAATATATAATAGTTTAATATTATATTAGCTTAAATATTATAAAGTATTTACTATATTAAAAAAATTTATTTTTAAATACTAAATTTAAAAAGTTATATAAAGTTAGGTTTAAAAATTAATTTATTTATACTTTTTTAAATTTATAATTAAATTTTATTAATTATTTTACTTATTTTATTATTATTTATTTTTTTAATAACTGTATTGTTTAAGTAGAAATTATAATACTTTATAGCTTTATTAATAGTAAGTTTTTTAAATTTAGTAAATTTTTTTAATATATATATTAATAAAAGTATTAAAGTAGTTTTAAAAGTATTATTCTTTAGTTTATTAGTAATTTAGCTTATTTGCTATATATTAAGCTTTATTTAGTATTTAGTATTTTACTTTTTAAAATATTTAATATATTATTTTTTTAAAAAAAATATTGTATTTTATAAACTTAATTATAGCTTATTATTAAATATATTTAAGTTTATATATTTTTAATACTTTTTTAATTTATAGTATAATTTTAAAAATATATATTAGTTAAGTTATAAATATAAGTTATTTATAAGCTATTTTAAAAAGCTATTAAAAAGTATATTAATATTTATTATTAATATAATTAAATTAAATTTATAATAAAAAAAAAGTTTATTAAAAATAGTATAATATATTAGATAATATATATAAAAAAAGTAATTAAAAACTTATTAAATAAATTTTTTATTTTATAAATTTTTAATATTTTTAATTAAAAAAAAAATAAGTTAATAAGCTAAGCTTATAATTATAAAGTACTATAGATTATATAGTAAGTAGTAAAGTATAAATAAAAGTGTTATTATTTTAGCTAAGTTTGTTTTAGTGGAGGGTAAGCCTTTAGAGTGTAATTTATAGGTGCTCTGGCGGGTGTGCACTCTTTTGTAGTAGCTTTCGGCAGCTCGCACGCACGCCAAATTTGCGACAACCTAATACGAAAGAAGTAGCCATAGTGGGCAACAGCGGCCTAAACCAGGCTCAAACACCGACTGAGGAGAAATCAACGTGTCCGATATCCAGATGGGTGATGTTGTGCAAGGCCTTGAAAGAAGCACAAAAGTGCCTGGAAGAGCCACGACAGCAGTATAACAACTATCACGGCGGAAAACAAAGACCAAGGATAAACTTAAGAGCATACAAACACGAGATTGAAAGACACCGAAGTCGGCCGGCTCCAGCACGAACTTGCAAACGTGCGAAAACACATTGATAGTGTTTCTGTCCGTGCTTCTTCCGGGCAGGATATTTAAAAATGCCCCTGTGCTCGAACACGGACTGCACTCGGCGGACCACATCCCGCAGAGCGATTGCCAAGCATCCTACGCGCACACTTACCCACTAGGATCATGCGGCTCTTCCATTCTCCGTGTCTGCAGTGCATCGCAGCATGCGGCGCTTAGCTGTACAAGACTCTGATTGTCGTTTGTCCCGCCAAGAAGCCAATCAGCAAGTAATTGATGCAAGATGGCGTGAATCCAGCCGCAAGAGGCCGACTGCATCGTCTCCAGTAAATGCTGTGTGATTCTTGGGCTCAGCTCCGTGGCTGCGAGAGAAGTGGCTTGATTGTAGAATATGGTAACCGAACGGTTGTGTTAGATTCTCTTCCTTGTATCCATGTTGAGTCAAGCTTACTACTGCCTGCCAATAGGGAGGCCTCGCGGGATATATCTTCACACTTTTATAGCCCCAAGGAATGTGATGTAAGATTTTAATGCCTTTAGAGAAGCACATAAACAATATAGGAACCATAATTCCCAAAATCTCATGTTACCATTAACCTGAATGGGCGTGTCAGTAATCCCATAAGACATTGAATTAGGGCTCAGGGGCAGCGACGAAGGCTGTTTAACAGAAGAACCCCAAAACCGAAACCCCGAAATAAATGAGAAAATCTACCGCCTTTCTTACCCACCATTCTGCTTCATCTTCTTTTCCTATGCTCTCTATACAGTCAGTCACGCAGAGCATTGGTCAACCTGACCTTTGCTTCGGCCAAGCTATGGAGATAGCTTGTGTCGATATGTATCCATATGACTGGTTTGATATTTGACACTTCTTGACAGTCTTGGATAAGGAAGTCGACGAATGGAATGTGAGGAGACACATATTTCGCAGCGTAGTGACGAGATAGCGTAGCCAAATGGAGCTAACCATGGTCGACCAAGAGCAGAATCTTACGGCTTTGGCCCTAGAATCCTTCGTCTTTTGGTAATGTTGACTAGAGCTCTGAGGAGGATGCCAAAGTAACCCCGGAGTGATTGATGACAGGCATATGAGTGGATCGTGACCCTCGATCCTACCTCGCATCAGCACTGAGACTTAGCGCGGTCCCGCACTATTTTCCATTTAAAAGAGCACCGATTGTGACCAAATTGAAAGGTATGGGATGGCCTCTCTCTCGCTTACTTTCTCACCGTCGGCAGCGGCCCACCATGTTGGCCGCACGCGTCTTCCGCGGATCGCTGCCACCGGTGCAGCTGGCCCGTGGCCCGCTTGCAGTGTGTCGGCCTCGGCTTGGCTCAAAGACCTTTGGTAGACCTCTGTCCGATCATGACCAAGAGTACTCGAGTATTGTGCACTTCCCGTTCAGGAGCCCATCTCAGCTTCGAAAATACACAACAATAGGGGCGAAAAGCTCTGAGAAAGAAAAGATCAGCCTGACCGGGCCTGAAGAGCTGCTCATGGGGACACTGTTCCTGAGAGCCCACGACAGCCGGGCCGCAAAGCCCATCCTGGGGGACCATTACGCACAACAGGTTATTGACCGGTGCGACATCGATACCGACAGAACCCACTATCCGACAGGAGAGCTGTGGGTCCGAGCACTTAATTGCAGGACCAAGCAGCTTGATGACTGGTGTCAGGTGAGTTCATAAAGTCCCTTGAGCATTTCTGTATTTCCAGGAGATATCTAATTGGAGCTGGCCTGCAGGACTTCCTGGACAGACACGGAAACAATCCAGTCACGGTAGTCCATCTTGCCTGTGGCTTGGATAGCAGGTACTGGCGTGTCAGAAAGGGATCGAACGTGCGTTGGATCGATATAGACCAGCCTGCCGTTGTTGAGCTACGGTCGCGTCTGATCTCACAGCCAGATGGGGACTACACACTGCGGACACTACCGATCACCAAGCCAGGATGGACCAGTGATATTCCAAGGGACCGTCCGACTTTGGTCATCGCAGAGGGGCTCTTCATGTATCTCGAGCCAGCAGAGGGTAGAGCTATCTTCCAGGAGGTGGCAGAGAGGTTCAGTGAGGGCGAGATCATGTTGGATTCGCAGTGCTCGCTCAGCAAATTCTTGACATCTTGGATTTCCGTGTTTCGGTCCAGCGGATCAGTATTCAAGTGGGGCACGGACAACCCGCATGGAGAAGTTGAGGCGACGCATACAAAGTTGAAGTTAAAGGATCAGAAGCTGTGGCAGGATTATGTTGGCACCCATCCGCCACTATTTGGTGAGCTCGGCACATATGTTGCGTCTTGGATGCCGAGCTTCAAATGGAATCTCTGCTTGAGTCGGTTCAAATTTTGAGAAGTTTGAAAGGGTTATACTGCCATAGGTGGGGATAGAACGGTTATTCAATACTCCAGAGGGGTTTGTATTCTTGTCTAGTTCTCCACGGTTATTGAAAGGAGGACATACTATGAGACCATGAGCATTTCGTAGAGTTAGACCAGAAAAGATAAAGGCCGGGGGGGAGTTGAGTTGGTCTGGTCAACCTGATCTAAGAGAGTTGTGCCCACCGTTAAAGTGAAAAATTCAGGATGTTAGTGTTGCAATGAACAAAACCACGAACAAAACCACTAGAGGAAAGGTAGTGAGCACTACGACTGCATGGTAAAGGAAGACAGAAGTGAGGGTGTCGTCATTTTTGAGACGTAGGCAGCCAAATGGGATACCCCTGTCAGCTTTTTGCCTTTGGCTAGATCTGCCGAGGTCGGCAACCGCTTTAGGCAGGCGGTCAAGATTTAGGGCTGCAGCTGCGCTGGCAGTTTGAAATGCCAGATCGTCGCCAACCGCAACCAGCATGCAAAAGTGTCTACATCACATCACACTCGACCTGGCACCGTGGCTTCTCAAGCTCACCTCTCCACTTCTACTCACTCATGACCCCATAGCATTGTCAGTTTCATCATGGTAAGCTCCCCAACTCTAGCATACCTGTTTGTGCAAACCACAGCTAACACCAGCCCGCAGAACACAACATTCAACAGCGCTCTCAAGCAGAGCACTTCGATTCGCAAAGACCTCGCCAACCTCTCGAGCCAACCCTCCTCCGACCCAAATGGCCCCTCGCCCGCCCTCATAAGCCCCGCCGCGCTCGGCTCCCTCAGCGCCTCCCTGACCGCCTTCCAACGCACCATCGACGAGTACAACTCGCTCGCAAAACAAGAGCTCAACCCAGCCAAGCAAGAAAAGGCCCTCGAGCGCATACGAAACTTCCGCACCGAACTAGCCGACTACCGAAGAGAGTTCGAGTCGCTCAAGACACAGCGCGACGACGCCCTGCACGCCAAGGACCGCGGCGAGCTGCTAGGCCGGCGGCCCTACGCCGCGACGCCCGAGAACCCCTACGCGGGCAGCTCGGGCGCGGCGACATCGAGTTCCTACGGCGGGTACGGCGGCGGCGGCGGCGGGGGGCACGTGCGGAACACGAGCGGCGGGGCGGGCGTGGGCGGGAGCAGCAGCGGCGGCGGGTACGGCATGGGCAGCAACGACGTGACGCGCGAGGACCACGCGCTGCGGGAGCAGAACTTCTTCGCCAGCACCAACTCGGCGTTGGACGAGTACATCGCGCGCGGGCAGGCGGTGCTGGGCGACCTGGGCACGCAGCGCGAGATGCTCAAGGGCACGCAGAAGAGGCTGTACTCGGTCGCCAACACGCTCGGCGTGTCCGGGGACACCATCCGCATGATTGAGCGGCGCGCGAGGGAGGACAAGTGGATCTTCTGGGCGGGCGTGGTCATCTTCTTTGGGTTCTGCTGGCTGTGTCTGCATTTCTTGCGATGAGCGGAATGGACCTGGGGTTGATTTGCTGCCCGCCGAGGGTGGGGAAGGTTCCTGCTGGGTTTACTTGGTGTTCTTGTCGTACTTCCTTCATATCTGCATGAGCATGGCGTTTTGGTTAGGCCTGAAAGCAACTGGCATCATCTATGGGAATGGAATGAGACGGTTTTCTTGAGTCTACTACGTGCTTACATCGCTAGAGAACCTCTTCTCTTGATATCTCGACTGTTTGTTGGTTTACAGCATGACGGGCGCAATAGTACTCTCTTCTCTCTTATGAATACCGTCGTCAGCAGCATCAATGCCATCCTCCCAAGTGTCAAAATTGTAGCAAAAGTCAGTGGCTGACAGGGAATGAGATGGCCAAGATTGGCAAAAGAGTTCGGCGACCAGCGCCTACATCTCTGTTAGCACCCGAGGGCACCCATACGAGCGGGTTGTTTAGGTTTTGGGTTAATGATATTTGTTTGTGTGTTGTTCTTTCCCGCAGATACTACCAGGGCGACTCGAACCTGCGAGCTCCGGTTATTGCCCTCAGCTAGTAGTATCTCCTGCAAATCGCCGCCCTGGTGGATCACACCATTTGACCTGAGCACGCAGGAGTGCCGATATTGATCTGGGGGCGGTTCGGGGGGTTTATAAGCTGTGGAGTGCAAAGCAGGCAGAGATGGGATGAAAGCGTTTGTGGGGCCGATACTACTGGCTGTTCCAGCAAACCGACAGGCTACCTCTTCAGCGCGATAGTGAACAAGACCTCCTTCGTCGTCTCAACCTCCACCGCCTCCGTCTCAGGCAAGACGTGGTTGCTCGTGCTCATCTGCCCCCCAAACTCAGTCTCCCAGTCCGTCACATCCCACTCGAAACCCCTCAGCGTGATGACGCTCGGCTGCTTGACGGGCACGATGCCCGCGTACTTGTCAAACACGTCCCCCCTCCTCTCACCGTTCCCGTCCCGCTCCCTCACGTGGATCCGATGCTTGCCCGGTTTCAGCAGGAACGTGATCGACTCGCCGCTGACGAGGAACAGGCGCCCCTCGGCGTAGCTTGGCGACGTCTGGAAGAGGTACAGGTGGTGCAGCTGGCTCAGGCCCTGGTCCACGCGCCCGCCTAGGCCGCCCATGGCCACGATGTCAGGTGGTGCGGCGCCTGCACCGGCCTCAGGCGAAGGCGTCGCCGATGCTCGGATCCATTTGACTGCCTTGCCGAAGTCGGTTGAGTACTGGTCCGGGTCGTGGACGATCTTCGCCGGCTTGGCACGTGTGGTGAAGTGTTGCCGTGCTTGTGTGGTGAGAGAGTCTAGGTCACCTATGATGGCGTCGAGGTTGTCCTGGATATTGTGAGTACTTGATGAGGATTTTTTGCGCTGAGTGCAGCTGGGCAAATCTCACGAAAACACTGCTGCCGTCGTCATTTTGACAGACGTCGAGGAGACGGTTTGCGCCGCCATCTGCTGCGACTCTCAAGGATGCTGACAGGGCATCAGCAGGGGTCGGGGACCGGCATGGAAGGCTTCACGGGCAAGGGACGCGTTTACAGTTCTTCCACAGCGTCTTTAGGGTTGACACGTCCCGAAGTGGTTGGTTGAGGATGATGAGGGCAAATTGATTGGGTCTAACCGGGGTGTTGGATCCCTCGTCTCTGTCGGCCCGGGGCTGCAGGATGCGGGCCGGGTACCAGTCTATCGGGTCGGCCATGGTTGCATGCATGCACGCACGGATCTGCGAGTGGTTGTGTAGAAGGTTGCGAGATGGCGAGACTGGAGAGACGACATCAGGGGTGGGCGGCAGAACAGAAATGAGGGGTCATGTGGAGATGGATGAAGATCCGAGGATCGAGAATACATGACTAATACCTCTCAAGCTGGTGTCTATGAGCTCAAGTAAGGGAACTGTGACTGACGTTGTATTGAAGGACTGTCTTTCTGGGTTTTACTCACGTTAATACAATCTGCTCCTAGACACATATCTCACATTATAGTCGTCGGTTTGCAGCAGATGTCAAAAAGATACTTGTCTCTAGACTGATCAATGACCACTGCTGACATCAGACGATTGTCGGTTGCTACACTAATCCCACGGGCTTGAGTTTAATCTAGGTTTTGAGCGTCGCATCAATCGCAACGCTCCTCCCGGTCTTAACATCGTCCCCTAAGGCGTGGTAAACAAATCTAGTGCCAGGTGAAACTCTACTAACTCTACCCCTCTTTCCCTTCCCATCTCGACTCGCTCTTGAACTGTCTGTATGACCAAGCTGTCGTCTTTTCTATCCGCCAAGCCATCATGTCCCACTTGAGCTCCAGCACTACTGAATCCGGCTCCGGCTCCGGCTCCGGCTCAACAGATGCCGCTAACACGGCCAATACCGCGGACACGTCGGCCATCTTCCAGCCGCGATCTAAGTACAGGATTATAAAGGACGGCTGGGGCAGCCGGACCAATTTTCAAGGCTCCCACGGGCTGAAGATGGATCCTGATGGCCTCGAGGAGGGCAATCTCATCCTCGAAGGTTACCAGCAGTGTGAACGCGACACGTGGTACTTGAGTCAACAGGAGAAGCAGGCTTCACAGGAGACGAAGGTACATCACCCACACCGTTTCCCCGGACTGAAATGTTTCATATAAAACCCGAGGTTAACAGTGATAGACGATTACACGCAATATGCATGTGGGGGAGGGAGAACGCGTCGCGTATGAACGCGAATTCGCTACAAATTCAAACGCCATACTTCTCCACAGTGGACCAAATGCAGGTCTACAACAGCCGCAAATTCCCGACACGTTTCCTCTGATCCTGCTTCTAAGCGCTCTGTATGCCGACATGCAGATTAAGCGAGGCGAGACTAGTCAATGAATCCGGGGCTGGGCTTCACCGTCAGCCAGTCCTTTTGTGACGGTGGCGGCCTCCCATCAGTTAGAAAGAGTTTGCGAGAGGGGCATGAATGGCCATAGCTGCATGCCGCGGCAAACTCGAGCGCAGCCCACTTCCCCAGTGGTTCGCATACGAATCCACAGGCACAAGCAGGCATGGCACAGGTACACGAACCTGGGGTGCGTCTCGGAGACCAGGCGTGCATTGCTAAGCCCTCAGATGCGTTGGTCCGTACCCGCCCGAGACTCAAAACCGCTTCTCTATACGCTACTTCTCCCATGGATACCCACCAGCCAGTGGCGAAAACGAGCACCTGAGCCTTCTCTTCCTGTATCTCCCCAACAATTATCAAACGTGGGGTCAAACTTGCCCAGGCACTCTTCAAGTCTGCCCGGCCATGCTTTTGCTCTTGATCGGGGCACAACGGACGAAACTGGACAAACCACAGAGCAGTCCTGGCGTTAGCCCACGAATTCCGGAAACTGTGCTATCTTGATGATTGTATGAGCCGATAGCCCGGATCTTATCTTGGCCATGTTCCGGGGTTCTGTATTCGGCCCCGAGGTCATGCTAGCGGCAGGGGTTTGTGTCCTTTCAACTCAACGCTGGTTGCCTATACGAGACCGTTGTTTAAGTCTATCCGGACAAGAATAATGAATAAAAAATTGATTAGATTTCTCTATTCGCGGATTAAATATCTCCAAGACCTAACGACCCACTGTACCCGCTTCATGCTGAAACAGAAGTGAGAAGTCCATGCTCCGGATAACTCAAACGGGCCGAATTTACACTTGCTGCACTATCTTTGCTGTCCAAACTGGAATTTTGACTTCATGTGCTGTGGGTTAGGCGTCTACGTGTCGGTAAAGCCCCACAAGACAAAAGGACCCCTCTGCCAGCAGCCCCCAGGCCAATTTATTGGGCCTGTCAAGACGTCATGGCGGAGCGTACAGAGTCCGATAATGTGCCCCGCCGCTTAAGTTCTTTTGTTGACTTTTGACTTGAGGGGTCTTCCCCCCCAACCAGCTTTGTTTCGCTCGGGCAAACGGTCAGCGCTCACTCTTTCTAGTATATTATCGCTCGGGAACCAAAGTTCAAGGTCCTCGTGCCACCGATATTCTGTCTCGGTTCCAACTCTCCGAGCTCTCAAGCACCATTGCCGAGAAAAGTACGCCTTTGTCTACTATACGAAGGGTGACGCCCTTCACGAGTCTTCCAAACCGCGACACATCAACCGTCACCCGAGATACTATCTTCACCTAGGATATTGCGCACTCAGTCCGCCGCAGAAATTTAATCCTACGCTCCCCGTCGCAGTGCCACATTTCCAGTGCCTCGGGTTTGCCACATCATGGTAAATACTCCGCCTTTCGTGAGTATCTGTAATACCTGCCGTCTTATTCCAGCGTCTTGTCTGACTCTCCGTCGTCTTCACAGTTCTCGATCCTCACTGTCCGACCTTCACTCCCAACCCTCGAGCTTGAATCCGCCGAAGAACCGGACGCTGCCAGCTCCATTAGCAGCGAGTCTCAATACTTTGACGCCGCTGAGTCCATTTTCAGCCATGATGAGTCGGAGATCACCAAGCCAACCGAGATCACAACTGTTGATGACCGCGACGACGTTAGCAGATCTCTGTCCCCCTTCCACGCGCCCCGTTGCACGAACCAGGACCAAGACATAGACAAGCTCTTCTTACAAGACAAAACAACTACTGGGCCGGCACAAGCGGTCCATGGTACCTGTATCAGTGACCTCAGTGATGGCGAGGCCGACGATGCTACACCAGGTGTGACGTGGACAGGTACAGACAAGGATCTGCCTGCCATCAAGCTTGACCGAAGCCGCGGGCCGGGCCGCCACAACTACAAGGTTGGGTCCAGAGAGGAAAATGAAAGTGATATCCAATTTGACAGGGCCTCAACTTTGAATATCAACGTCCCATGGAAGCATCCCAGGGAGAGCACTTCTGAGGCCTGGAAGGTGATCCAGAGAGTTGAGAGGCTCGGGGTTCTGCAGGATTTGTCCACGACTAGTCAGTCGGCGGGAGCTGGCAACATCCATTCTGTGCCCGGGCCTCTTACCGCCGCCTTGGACAACCTGATGCCCGCCACACACTGTTGTGCTACCGAAGACAAGTCACCGCCAACGGAAGCACCTTGGCAAGCTGTATCATCGCAAAACCTATCGAATGCAGCCCGGCAGACCCAGGTCCACGAGTTCCACGGCGCGATTCACCGCTTGATGCCGCCCGGCCAGATCATCTACTTCGGCATGGATGTAGACAGCTTCAGGCAGGAAGGTATCACTCGCTATGTCACAGATCGCATCCTAGACGCCGCGCTGGACATAGTAAGGGTATTCAGAAAGCGGAACCTTGGTATCGACTTCGCGTACATGCCGAAGTCGGCCTCGGCTTTCAATGTCTTCAACATCCGTTACGACCTCACCCTCGGCACAGGTACCCTAGCGCAGGCTTTCCTCCCCAGCGACTCACGGAGGACCTGGCAACTGGGTATCTCTCGCCGCCTGGCTCTCTCTGGTATTGGCTCGCGCGGCTACCTGGACTACCTGCCCAACATCCTCGCCCACGAGTTCATGCACATCCTAGGCCTGCGCCACTGGAACGCCGGATTCCACGCGAGCGAGATGCACGAGCCATCTGTGCTGTGGCCGAAGACGGTCGAGGGGAACAGAGAGTCTGTGATGAACACCGGGGTGCACCCAAGTCAGTTGCGTTTCTCGGATGAGGACTTTCGGGTTATCCGAGAGATGTATTCGACTTTCAACGGAGCTCTGTGTGCCGGTCGGAAGATTATTGATATCGACCCTTACAATGGACCTTATGTGGCATGATGGGGTAAAGTCCACGTTTTCTTTTCGTTTCCCCTTGGTCGCCTTATTATACCAGATTGTCATCTATAAAGAGAAAGCGCGAGCGTGTTTGAAGATATTTCTTTGTGCGTTTACGGTTTCATCTAGCATACAAAGCCAGACTGGGAGGATTATTGGACTGGGGATCGAGGTGATCGGAAGATATTTCTTTGTGCGGTTATGAATTCATGGAAGGATATTTGAAGGGTCTGGACTTGGTTTAATACAAGAGCATGGGAATTATAAGATGGAAAGTCGCTAGACGGGTTTGTCACATTGGAAGTTATCACATTGGAAGTTACCACATTGGAAAATATCACATTGGATGGAAGGATGTAGCTTAATGCCTGGTGGGACAGTTATGGGTGACCAAATGAATGTATGCATATAGAGTATGTCTCCACTCTCTGATGTCTTGAGTGACCGCTATGGGAATTTGATCCAATTATCGAATCCATGTCCGAATCAATGAAGTATGTGCTGAATGACAACACGTCCAGCTTCGAATGGTAGACACCACACACCACGATTCAATCCTATTCCTTCCCTTCCATGACCAAGATGCTGCCAATGAGGTGGCTTTTGGTGTGGCCAGGTCTCCTTCTCAGATGAAGCACCTTGAGGTTACTCCAAGTAGTAAGCAGCCGCGGCCAGGACATCGCCCAGGTCCTTCTTGTACGCGCCGTAGCTGCCATACTTGCCGTAGCCGCCGTTCTTGTCGCCATAGGAGCCATATCCAGCTTTCGGGGGTGCTGGTGCCGGAACAGGCACTGGTGTTGGAGTAGGAGTAGGCTTTGGTGCTGGTGTAGTCGTGGGGGTGGGAGCAGGTGCAGGTGCAGGCACTGGGGCCCCGTAGTTGCCGCTGTGAACTCCAGTGTCAGCAGGCAAGCTCTGGTTAGGGGGGCGTCGTGCCCAAGACAAGAAGTGGAACTGGTACATTAGGTAGAATGGAATGAGAGACTCACTAGCTTCCGTAGCCGCCCTTCTTGTCGCCGTATGAGCCGTACAATTGACGAGCCTCGATCTCAGCCTCGGGCTCTGGGGCCGCAAAAGGGGCCGCAAGAGCCAGAGGGAGGATGGAGAGGAGGAGAGTGGAAGGCTTCATGGTGATGGACGGTGTGATTGGCTGTTGACGATTGTTACACAAAAGACTTATTGGGTACTTTCTGAATTCATGAGCAGGATAGAAGGTGGTCATATGCTTAGCTTTATATAGAGCTCAGATCCCCATCAATTCTCATGAGCATCTACCGGCTGTTTAGCTCTTTCAGACCTCTCGTAAAGGTAATTCTGAAGTTGATACCGAACCGCGTGCTCGGCGTCTTCTCTGTCGTGCCTGGTTCCTGGTCATCACGCTATGTCTGGTAGACTCGCAGAGCTTCTTTGTCTGCTTGGAGCTGATCAACAAGGTGCGCAATCACATGGGGCCAGCTAAGATTTCCTTGAGTAAGCATTATTTTCGGGGCAATACAGAAAGCTCTCAACCGGTACAGGCTTAACACACTGTTTTCAGATCATTTAGCTGGCGATGTAGCTTTCACTCTATGTATAGGATACTCCCCTAGCCCAGCCACAAGTCAGAGCTGAATAAAGCTGAGTGTTGGTCAGTATTCAAGGTTGGGATTTAGGTAGGCCAAGCTGCCATGCTAGAGCTAATGTCACTCAATTCGGGTATAGCTCATACGTAGTCTATAGCTTGAGGGTGACCTACTATACTAGATCTCGTACAGTAGATTCACATTATCTTTGTGTTGTTGAGGCGTTTGCCCTTGGCCTATATAGCGCTAAACTGTTCACTATCTACATCGGTCCAAGCTACCAGCCGTTCCGGATTAGGTTTCTTCACAGTCCACCCTATTAGTAATTGGGAGCTTCAGCAACCTGACTAGCCTGCTAGGTAGGTCCAATCCTATCACCGTTCCGGTTGTTGGGGGTCACAAAGCTGCCGTGGACCTGAATGTTCAAGATGGTGAATTCCGATAACTTGCAAAACGCTACTAGAGCACGACCCAACGCCAGCAGTAGTCATGCAATCTTACACTTGTGTTCGGGTAGCCTAAACAAGATAGCAACTCAATGATAGCTAAAGTGGGGTTGCTTGATCTAGGTGGAATGATTGTTGACATATTCAGCTATCGGTCTGTCTAGAGGCGTGGACCCGTGTGGACTTTGTTCATCACTGAAAAGCGCTCCAAGGGTTTCAGATACCAACGGCTCACAGATCGACGAAGTCTGCTTGAATTTCACGTGTCAGAACATTCCAAGACCTGAGACACACTTCACAACGCCGGTTTAAGAAAGTTGTGCGCACGTCATTGTCAGTGCATTTCACAGAAGGCGGTGCTCACAACACAAGCATTGATGCGATCCCGAAAGCGGGCCGATCCCAACACAAGCACGCAAGTACATTGCAGCAATAAGGGCCGTGTACTCTGATATCGTGAAAGTAAGAGTCTAATAGCATGCCCTCCAAGATCGTTGGGCCCAATAAGAAAAGAAGCTCGTCATTGGTCAAAGCTTCTTAGCCACAAAGACGTGATGCAATGGCTGGCTACCATCCCTTTGTTCCACAGCTCCAAGTCGATTACCCCATGCTTGGCGTGCGGCTGACGGGTGTCACCTTTCGGCCTCATTGGGATCGAAACTCGTATTGGTGAGAACTAGGATGCCTGGCTTCCCAGAAGCACAGAAGCATCTGATCACACTTTCCACCATTCGAAGGCCGAATGCAGCCTCGGACGGCCCTCGGCAGATTTGTCTTCGTCCTTCATTAATAGGCATTTTTAATGCTCCCGAGGTCGGTCATGGGAACTAGTAGACCTCGATCGGTCTCGATCAAAATCACGCCTCCCTTGACGATGCCAGGAAGCGGGCCAAACACGCCTCCACAATCTACAATGGACCAAAAGTCTCCAGACTATGCGCTCGAGATGTGCGAGTCTGCACCAGAATCGCAGCCCCTGACAAAGCACATGTTCAGCGATGGCTCCGAGACCGATGTCGATGACTTTGAGTCTCTCAGGACGACTCACGACCGTCATAGCTCTCGCACGATACAGAGGAAACACATTATTCTCATAGTTCTACTGGCAATAGTTTCCCATCTTGCCAGCGGCTGTGTTGGCTTTTACTATAACAAGGGGCCGAACCTTGACGCTGCGTGCTCCTCCTACACAACGCAATACTGTGAGTTCTGAGCTTGAAGCATTTCGGCTTTGTTGGATGTATGAGTCTAAACCAATCGTGATAGCTCCGTTGCTCGAAGAGGTGGGGATCAAATACGACTTCATCCAGTATAATGGCTCTTTCCTGGAGGAGACCATCTATAGACAGAGGGGGTCTCCAGAAGTCGATGACGCCTGGGAGGCGCTTGGAGTCAACTGTATGCCATGATTTCCCCATGAATTGCTTTGCAATGATGGCTGATGTATCGTGTAGCTCGAGCTGGCGTTATTACTAGAGAGCAAGGCCTCAAAAGTGGATTGACTAATGCTCATGTCCAGCGTGCCGACAAGTATGGCGGTGGCTTCTTCGTCAATGTGGAAGGAATGCACCATTTGCACTGTTTGGTAAGATTCAGAATTTCCTACAGTATTAGAGACCGATTTGTTAAGTCATGAGTTCTGACATTTCCTTAGAACCTTGTTCGCCAAGGCCTGTACTGGAACTATGAATATTACAAGGAGTTGGGAGCTGGCGCCTTTGTGAACGACGACATGATCATAGAGAAACATATCTGTATGTACCTTATCCTACCAGAATTGAGTTCCATACTAAAACTTCTGCAGCACACTGCCTCGATACGATCCGCCAAACACTGATGTGTAACGCCGACACGGGTGTTCTGGGTCAAGTCTGGTTTGATCATGAAAGCCCAACGGCGTTCCCAGATTTCAACACAAGGCACAAGTGCAAGAACTTTGACGATATAAGTCGATGGGCTGTTGAGCACCAGGTAAGGCTGTTCTGTTTCCAGAGGATATAACTCAAGCAGTCACTGAGTTCATGGCTGATATCATCGTACATATTCAGGAGCTGGTCCCAGATGCATTGCCAGACGATTACATGAAGGAACCGAAACCAGAGTATGTAGGGGAGAACACACCATGATTGACTTTACTGGTGTGATCTCCAAAAAAAAGCGTGAGGTCGCTGAGAAGAGGCTCAAATATGATTTTGGGGATTCTCAAGCATGCGGGCTGAGCATACCGAAGTCTGGGGGGCCTCCCGCGCGTACAGTTGCTTGATCCCCTGAAATGTCGCTTTGCGTTATGATTGAGTGGGCTGGCCAGTACACTCCACTGATGATATAGTGTTAAAACGCCAGACCTACCGATATTGTCAAAAGTTTGCAATGTTTTCTTGTATTTGTGACATTTGCCTAGAGCTGGCAGCCATAGTTACTGCCAACTAGGTTGGGATTTATAATTGGCTCTTTGAGAACCTGCCTCAAGCACCCAAGAATCCTTTATCTATTCTAGGACTAGGATTTAAAAAAAAGACCAACCCAGCAAAGTCATTCCAAAAATCAAGAATGCAAATCTCATGGGAGTAAATATTAATTAATTTCCAATTTTCGAATCGCCAGAAACATACTCTTTACACGCGACTCAGAAGTCGGCATTGTCGCGTTGGTATATCCGTTTTGATGCTTTGTTCACACTCACGCTGCATCCGGCCACGTTTTGTACACAAAGGAGCTGGTAATTCAGATACTGGGTAGGCCGAAACGAGTGTCCGCTTCGTAATGTGCAAAAATTTAATTACTAGCTTATTCGGGACTAAGCGTGGCTGTGCACACAGTATGCAACCCAGACCCGCACTTGCGCATAAAAGGTACCACCTGCTGCAGACCGATCTACCTTCACATTTTCAAACGCCTACTTCATATAACTCAAAACTGCTCAGCACTTAGACATATAAGAGCTTGAGTAGTCCTCCCGGATAACAAGCAGTTTCCTGCTCATCGCCAATTTTTTTCTCCTTTCGGACAGTACAATGACACCCAGAGCTCATTTAATAACACTTGCGGTATTGCCCAAGCTAATGCCATGTGATTTCATGTCCCACTGTTCCGCGACAATACCACATATCCAATTGTTCCAACCTTCCGAGATTGGGAGTTCCCGCACCACTGCTTCAACTCCTTGCGTTGATGCGTCTCTCGCAACACCAACTGCGACTCCATTGCCATGACGCCGCCCATCCCGAGTTGAGCGAAGCCCAGACCGACCGCCAGTCTCTGAGTGATTCCGTACCAATGCCGCCACTTCCCACAGTTTCTACTAAAACCTGCCGAAGCTATCGCTGTGCTCTATCCGGCTCATCCTACGGCTTCCAGAGCACGCATCTTATACCAGCCAGCCGCTGAAGAAATATGGTTCAGGCGAAATGTGATGAAAGACTGCGAAGGTGGTAGTTACTCTCTTCAAGAGGACTACAACAGGCTGCCTCTACGGTCCGTCCTACATTTTGTTTGGGACAGCCAAAAGCGCGTCTTAGTCCCAAAAGGCAGTCAGCAGTGCTTTGCCGTACACGTACTTGCCGCGGTAGACATTCAAGTTTGCGAGTTTCCTGCAGCATGGCATAATGTACTTGAGCACACTTCACGATCGCCAGACTCGTTTCGCGGCGATCACGTAGTGTGGTATCGGAAGGAAAAACCATGCAAGATTCCTGCAAACCCCTCACACACTGTAACACTTCATTTCAAGCCCCACAGAAAGCTTGAGACAGAGCTTTTTGCGAGGGACCCTCGACGTGGCACAAGGTAGAGCAGTTCAGGTGGAATTGAACTATCAGGCACCTTATAGACAACTTTGAAGCGGAGGCCTCATCGCAAACAAATCAGCTGCGTCTCGAATATGACAGCAATACGCAACAAAATACAGCGGAAAGGGCTGGGGCGCGCAGTTTTTTCTCCTTTCCTACTTCTTCTTTCATTGATTTTTTGTCCTCCCATGTTCCCCGGAGAGGAAAGGGGTGGGTGTACGCCTGCAATTATATACTACTACACGTAACTACGCGGCATCCAAATCTAGACACAGACCGATCTAGACCACGTGGTGCGTTATGGCGGCGGCAGGACTCCCGCGACCATTTTCCCTCGTCGTCCTGGGCTTCCTCTCTCCATGATCTGCGGTCTTACCCGGAGCCCTTGCACAAGCAGTGTCGACACACACGAGAAGCAAACCATGACGCTTGTCCAGTTCCTCGACGATAATCTCGAGCAGAGCCTGCCTGTGCTGTGTGTTGCTCACTTAGGGGGAAACCAAGATTGGATCCAGCTTGTACGCCATATCATCGTCCTGGAAATGTGAGTCGGTGGAGTCGGTGCGAACAAGTTGTCATGCTCAACCTCACGTGGCTGATATGCCTACGCATAAATGATCTCACAAAATAAGTCTTTCAACAGGCTGTTATGTCCGAAGTTCTAAGTTCCCTCGTCAAATGTGAAATGTTGGCCGCTGTTAAACCTGGCTCTTGTTTGACATTGAAGGCTTTGCTCCGAATTCAGTGATTCAATCCATCGTTTCGCGTCAATCCTGTTGTAGGCTAGCAAACAACACCCTAGAAATTTTTCAATCTGCTCATGCCGATATCGCTATATTCTTTCGTTCTATTACTATTGATTCGGACGTGACAAGATGTGAGCTATATAGCACACACGTTAATCTGTTCATGCTCGGCTTCTGGTAATGTTACCGTATTTTCAAATATCATTGACTCCATCTCCATCCGCTCGGCTGCCCCATAATGTCTGGGAGATTGAGGATTAGATCTATGTGTCAATAGAATAAGACAAAAGTGAGGAGTGTGTAGCTATTTTGTATCGTGTTCAGAGTGGCAAGGGCGTGAAGCTTTATCAGGCGGCGGAAGTAGTGCTATGGTCAGGTACAGTATGCATATGTGTGAAGAGCGATAATGTTTATTTGCTAGACTTAGGGTGATGGGAAGGAAGTTATCTAGGTTCACCTGCCAGCTGGCCGCCCAAAGGTCATGAGAGGTGCCCATGACTGGCCGTAGCAAGTAGCCAAACTAATATTCTTTTATAACTATACATCTAAGAATAAATTAGAAAGAAGTTTTAGAATATTTGAAATACCCTCTTTCTTTTAGTACTACTTTTCAATATACTATACTTAAACTAATGAACTTAAATAATTATATTATAAACTTTTATATATATTAATATGGTTAAATTGTTAGTATGGTTTTGGTAGTATGAAATGCAAATGAGTGTACATCTGATAAATCTAATCGTGCGGGGTCCATGCAGGAGGCCTTATCGATAAGCCCACACCACCGCCCTACTCTTAACAAACACCAGGCCTCCTACTTTCCTCATCTCTTCTCTTTCGGCGAAGCTACATACACTTATAATATTAACAATATTTGATGTGGATCTCGAGACCTTGTGCTGCAAATTCCAAGTGACGTCGCACCGTCGATCAAGGCGGCTGAAGCATATTGTCGGACTTTCAGCATCTACGGCAAGATGACAGTCGATCACGTTGATGAGCGAACTCCCCTTCTTCCCCCTGTCTTTGGAGTTGACAAAGAAGAGTTGGCCTATCGACATCGTTATAGCTTTTTGCAGAGGCTCAAAATTGCTTCGTTAGCGTCCGCTCTTGTCGTTGTGCTCTTCAATTTGTTTTCCACGCCGCCTTCGCCTCATGCCTCGCCTCCTATCGACACGCTAGTCTGCTACTCCACTCTGAACACATCAAGGGGCTACGCAAGCGCCGAAGCTCTGAGCAACAATGTCTTGAACTTCTGCGACAATGCTGCCAGAACCTTTCCTCATATCCATTTTGACTGGAAGCAGTCCCAAACGTACTATTTACACACGCCTGACCAGTACACGATGACCGTGACAGTGTCAGATCAGAAAAAAGGCTTCAACCAATCTCAGTGCGTCGAAGCTATGAGCGCCATTATCAACGACTGCGATGTCGCCCTAAGAGACATCAACCCGATGAACTGGAAGCAAGGCGGCAAGCGCATGCTACAGCAAGATACGTACCAGATTGATATTTTTCGCCAAAACAGGCCTTGGCCGCCCCCTACTGAGCCGAGACAGAGTTGTACGGGCTGGTATAAATTCATTCTGCAGCATTATGATATATACGGCGCTGGGTGGGCGAACCATGACTGGGGGCAAAAGTCGCTTCTGCCGGCTATTAATCCGTGTTGTGGATCGGGTACGTCGGACAGTGAATGAGGAACCCAAAAGATGTATTTTCGTCTGCAAGATGGTGGCAACTGATCCAGAGTCATGAACAGGAAGCCTTACTGCGTGGAATTTCAGATACTTCGACCAGCCCGACGAGCACGGGTACGAGGTATGTAGAAAAAAGATCATGCCCACGTTCCTCTTACTGTTAGAAATCTGCTTACTTTTGCTTCCGCCAACTAGTGGCACTCATGGTTCAACACTGCTCTTGGAACAAGGACACGCTGCTTTGATAATAGCATAGTACAGTGCGCAGCTGGCGGTCCATGCGATTCATATTGCGGTGGCAATGGCTAACGCAAGCAACTCCGCCTTCTTGAATGAGGGCAAGTCCTAACAACGCCTGGATAAAGAGGGTTTTGCGCAGCAGGATCTCATACATTGTCACTTGATCGGATAGACTTTGGGCTTGTCAGTACTGCACACGAATAGGTCGAGTGCATCACCGGAGATGTGCGCCGGTTTTCAGTTCGGCCTTTGAGGGTTACGATCGACTATGTCGATCAGCGATGGCGTTGGTTTGGTGGAAAGGGTCGTATATTGCGTGCGGACATTGCACGGGCATCGAATTATACATATATCTTAACTTAACTGCTTCCTTGATCATTGGTCCACCCCACACAGTTGCACAGTGTCTAGTGAAGCCCGTGGCTTGAGATTTTGGGCATCAGGTAGTCTCTCCTAAAGAGGTAGCGTAATATACAGAGAGCAACTTTCACCACAAAAGTACTTATATGCGATTTTAGGGCTCATAGTTACACTATAAATTCCAACGCTATAATAGCAATTTCAAAAGTACTTTAAGCCTTCTCGTAAAGCTAGAAAACATTATCCTGCCTCAGCTGTTGTCTTGAAGAATAAAAATTAAGTACTAAAGAAAATTAGTAAACGTAATCAACATGTGGCACGCACACACAATACCCAGGTATATAAGCTCTTCTACCATCCACATACTCCATCTACAATGAAGGTATTTAAGGGCCATCCCCACAACTATCAAACACCTCTCCAGATGTCATGTTACTCTTTATAATACTCACTAGTTCATTCCGCAGCCAGCCTCATCTTCTCAAAGTCACGCAGTAGGTCTAAACAAGTCATACTAAGCCAGCATTACAACCAACCATTATAACTACAGCAGCAGCACAAGGGATATTCTAATTAATGCAAAGTATAGGAGACACATTCCTCTCAGTAGCTTTAGTCTGCCAAGAACTTGCAAAACTATCAGCTTGTGGTCAATAAAGAGGACAAGGGTCTAAACACATCCCTCGCTAAGCCCAGTTTGATATGCCCCCTCCAACCTCAGCCTCGCTCGCCTAGTTCTACCAGTCTCTAGTACTTAACGCAGCCAGCTCCCTCATAAATCACTTGCCTCGCCTCGTCCCAACTTCTCTTCTCCAACACTAGCCCGTAGCAGAGAAAGCACCCCTAGGTACTTATTCAGAATTTCCTGTTATGATAATAGATATCACCCTGAAAGACTATACCTTTCAAAGCAACAAATACGCCCTACGCCTTTCAGCACGAAAGCACACTTAATCATATTTGCCTGAGAATAATATCATATTCAAAGGTATTATACATCTTATTATATAAGCCGCGCTAATAGCTAGGCCATCCTGGCAGTAGTATTAATAATACATAACCCTAAATCTGCATTAAGGAAATACAGAGCACTAGTCCAGGAGTCGAGTAACACGCAAAAATATAACAATATTCAGAAGAGAAGCATAAATACTATATTATTTACAATAAAGTGCTCAATTAACAGAGCTGCCTTTACATACCCTCGTTAAATCAGGATGGATTTCTTATAAGATTATAAATAAACGTTTAAAGTACGTTAGAAGTAAGTAGTGCTAGGGTAGCTGAAAGCAGATGTTTATTCCTGCACTGCCAATTAGTCTAATTGTGGTTAAGCTACAACCAGCTTACAGTAGATATACTATACAAGCCACATATGGCGCATGAGGTTAGTGCTTACTCTTCTTTTCACAAACAAACAAAGGCGGACACTCGTTTCGGTCTGCCCTGTATTCCAGGTGTAATTTAATACACTAATCTATGTGTCTTGGCCGGCTGAGTCCCTTTGTCAAGTATATTTTTCAATTTATAATCAGCCTTCTCAGTCCATCTTATTGTGATGCAACAATCCGCAGTGTCCAGCGACCTTCACAAACCTCACAGCATACATCTGATTGCAAACAATACGGAGCGAATCATTAGGTCAGAGACTGGTTGTTTAGGGAGATCCTGGTTCGGGGTTCCCAGAAGCGCCACTGAGGCAACATAGCAAATCATTTCGCCAACGTATTCCACAACGGCTTCGCGACTATTAGGCCGTCGGCAGTTCAACACATCTGACCATGTCCGAAGAGGACGCTCGTAATTGGTCCCTATTCCTCCGTCAGCGACGACTCAAGGACCAACTTCGGAGGCTTCAGAATGAATATAAGGATTGCTACTGTCCCGTCGGTTGCCGAGGCACTCAGTATACCCATCTTCCCGCGGACCTTGGACCCACGGCACCCGAGCACCAAGACTTACATGGCCCGCACGTGCGCGTGAGTGATCCGTTGCCTATGACCAAATATAGGAATGAGTTTCGCACTGAAGAGGGTCTTGTCGTGCTGGCTGAGGCACGAGGCATGTCGGATATACTACTCCACCGTGAGAGGACCAGGGCTACCCTGCGCATGTCGCTGCAGGTATACTCGCACCCGCAGTATGCCAGGACGGGTCTGAGAGGGTACTATGCGGAGATGTTCCTGACGCGTCCGGGCCAGCAGGAAATATTCATGGGAATCATCCACTCCTGGTATATAGACAGATCGACCCCACGTGAGACTTGGGAAAGCATCATCCTTTACCTGCATATGGACGATGATAATTCTCGGCCAGACATGCCGGATATTAGTGATTATTTTAGGTCTTTATATGGGGATGCCAACCATGATCGAGACAACAATGGGGCACTATTACCACTCGCTGCAGTGCGGCGCCACCATGGAGCACGTTGGGCGAGGTTGAATGATGATACGGATTTTGTCTACATTTCCGTGATATGGATTGACCAACAGGTGCTTGCTAGCCTAACCTGTGCTTCTTACTCACCGCAGAGACAAGTAATTGTAGTGTGCTAACCACAGCGTGGCCATAGGCTTCGGGGAATCGTATAATCGACCAAGCCTTTGAATTGTTTTACAGGCTGATGGTAGGCGGGACGCTACCGGCGCGTAAGTTTGCCTTTGACTTAGAGACACTCGACGTATGCGGACTTTTGGGTAAAGCTAATTGCTCCACGTGGAAGCATACAACCTCAACCGTCCATTAACCCTCCTTTTGAGACCCGGTTTACTACAAGGAGATTTCATCGGAGTGTGGAGGGATCGGGAAGGAGGGGCTTCTCCCAACGAGGAGCGGACGACAAATGTCATATCGCGTGTATACGAAAGAAACGGATACATGCACCTCTTCGATCCCGGGCGCTATGACATACTATTAATGGGTCGTAGGGTCGACGCCTGCGATCACCCTGCTGCCCCCGACGACATGGCCACCTATCCTCCCGCCCCGCCGGATTCAGATCTTAACACACCATCGCCTAGACGGCAGGTCAGGGGAAAGCCACTAGATCGGCTGGGAATAAAGCCAATGGGCAACATTGGAAAACCTCCGGGACCTCTGCGAAAGCAAATGGAACAATTTCAAAGCCTACAAGAGGGACAGCAAGAGGACCAACAAAAGGACCAGCCAGAGGACCAGCGAGAAAGCCATTGAGACAGCCAACAACATCCGGCGCGGCGCAGAAGGGAGGCTCAAGCTTGCTTCGCACCAAAGAAACAATTTTCAGGTCGTCGATTGCTTCGGCGACTTTGGGCACGTGTAAAATGTAGCGAGATTGAGGCTCTATGCAGCACTTTGCGAGTTGTGGCTTCGTTTTGAGAGTTTCAGGGACGGAGGATCTTTGCGCTGTCATCGTACCGTCGTTTTGTTACCTCAGCGTGACGTGAGTAGTGGGCGCGGGACATTCTTATGCTCCAAGTATTATACCGTTTATCATGTGCAAATTTCGAGTGGGGTTGGGCCAAAACCAGCGGCATTGAGTGACTTGCCGTGCGGTTGGCTGCGAACACCCGTGCTATTCTGGTGAAGACCTATGCGATCGCAGGAAAGGGGTCATGAGTAGTAGAGATTGTGCTTTGACGTGTATCAGCAATCGATGCGTAGGACACAATATGGGCATTCTGCGAGTTTACTCGTTTCAGACAATGGGCTTGCTTCAACAGAGATTGACCGAAGAAGTCACACTAGTTGATTGTGGAGTCATGTCCACAGCTGTTGCCTCAAGTAGTGGGGCAGTAGTCGTTCTCGTCGAACGATATTCTTGCTCGTATCTGCTTCTTGAGCTTGCAAATCCTACAAGTCCAGCCTTGTAAGCATCGTGCCCCTTTAAAGCAACCACATGATATTTTGAAATTGCAGATCGGAGTCGCTTTCTTCATCGCAGATGAGCTCCACTCCGCTGTCGCTTAAAATTATGTTTGCTCCATCCAACGTGGCGATACGGCGTACACATGCGTCGTCGAGCTGTGGGTTCTCATTCTGACCGTACCCGAATGGCCAAAATCCTTGAGGACGAAGCAGTCGCAGTTGCTGGAACCTCCCTCTCTCCCATATGTCCGAGGCCAGTCTCTTCACGTGAGCTTCAAGCTCAAACCCAAAAACCTCAGCATCAGGATTTGTTCCGAACAGAGCGACCGTTTGGATCGACTCGGGCAGCAGGCTCGTGAAGAGCTCGTCTGGGCGGGGCGAGGATCTCGTGACGGCACCCGCTTCCCAGTCCCAGACACAGGCCAGGTCGACGTATAACGTTTTTAGGGCGGGAAATGATTGGAGGGACGAGATCCTCCTCCCTCGGGGGCCAATCAACAGGCGAAAGTCTATGCCGAGGACTTCAAGGGTGCTGCGTGCAGGCTCGAGAGCCTCGATGACATCTCGCGCTTTGGCCCCTGGGGCGGACTTCCAGCCTACCGGAGCAGGCATGTATACGAATTTGCGAAGGCGTGTACAGCGTTTAAGGAGTTTTCGAAGGTCTCGAGCCGCAAATTCGCAGCGGCAGAGGGTGGCTTCATGCAAGTTCTCGAACGGAGATGCCATGGGTGTGCCTGTGCTGCCGAAGATGGATAGCCTCGTGAGTCCTTCCGCGCTTTCAAGGAGAGGCAGGACCCGACTTAAAGTGTACCGAGCTGAAGGAGACGGCACCAGGTGACGATAAGGCGGTTCCACATGGCTGCAGGGCTTCAGCCACATATTTCGAACTACAAGGACCCGAATTAATCATCTCTGCTTCCGAACACGACAGGAGCAGGAATAGGTAGCATGATTTGTAAGGGTTTCTGACACACTTTCAAACAGTGCGGCAAATCGGGCAGCACGCAAGCAGAGTTTGAGATTTTCCTTACGGGTATGTCTCCAAGGCCATCCGGATTGCGGCCGCGGCATGACGTCTATTATGCTGGTATCAAACCAGTCGAGGTTGAGGGTGTCGATCAAGGGCAGGTAAGCCAGGACAAGTGCCACCAGGTCAAAGCCTATTTTCCAGCCATTTCTGTCCGTATACTCCTTGAAATATTTGAGCTCCATGTTCAGTTCGGCCGCCTTGCTGATCAGGATTGACGCCATGGGATGCTTTGGGTCGTTCAGACACTTCACCTGTGTCTGTCCAAACATATCGCATGCTCCCTGGATATTTACCTTGCGGACAAAGGAGGCCAGACGTGGGATTGTACAGATTGTTCGGGTAAACTTGGCGACACTGAAATAATGCCACTGGTCGGTGAAGACACGAGAGTCGAAGTTCCGGTATAGCATGGGAGTGGCCAGGTCACGGAACAGAGTGCAAGAGCGGCAAAGACTGGCCAAGGTGGAAGGATCGTAGATGCTCCAGAAGGTGCCATGTTGGTCGAAGGCGCCAAAAGAGAAGATAATCATCCATATTTCCGGTGGCAGGCGGCGGCATCTCGTCGAGTTATACCCAGTGTTGCGCAGGCCGGTGTGTGATTCCATCATATCGGTTGGGGGGCTTTTTTTTTCTGAGGGGGGGGGGGATAATGACACATGCAAAGCGTAACAAAATAGTTTACTTCTTTGAAAGGCCCCGAGGACCCCTATATAGCTGACAGGAAGGGATTTCTGAGGCGAACTCTGAAGCCGTGAAAGTGAGTGTTAATAGTAGCCCTGTGTCCCCACCAATCACGTCGCTGCTTTGGTTCCGGACTGTGAAACCAATCAAGAGTGGGCATGGCAGTCCACCCTGATCCCTGTCAGGTACGTACCCTAGGGTAGCTGGACGTAATTGTATGTACGGTCGATCTTCCAGAATTTTTGGACCGTTGAGCGTCTTGGTCGGATTACCAATTCATGACGGCCACTCTTCAACTTCGCATTCTCAAGCTCTAAGATTTTACCGTCTCCGCGGCCACTCTCTTCCCTTACATTCTTGGCGCACCATTACCATTCTTCCCTCTTTTCGCCACGGTCGCCACCACACCATGTTCCGCGCAGCAGTACGGTCCACGCCTCGAGCGTTGCGACAGCCATCCACCATCACATCCGCCGGCCGAAGATTCACAAGCACAGCTCCTGCAGACAAGAGGTATACATGGAAGGGCACCGCGGCAAGATGGGGCCTGGCACTAGGCGCCCTGTACTGGTACAACACAAGCCCTATGTTCGCAGACGAGCTCCCCTGTGCGTCCTCCTCCCCTCCGCCGCGCCATGTTTCTCACGACCACTGACACTCATCGCAGCTCGCCTCGAGAATGAGCCTCCTCAATTCGCCGAGTCAGACCTCCAGACCGTGGACGCGATCGTCGACGAGAAGCGAAAACAACTAGATGCGAAACACAAGGCCAGGGATGCGCAAGCGGCCAAGCAGGCCGTGGCAGCAAACAGCGCGACACCACAACAGACCCCACCCGCCGAGCAACCCGTCGTCGCCTCGCCCGAGGATGCCGAGAAGTCACCAGAGCAGCTTGAGGAGGAGGCTGGCCAGCAGGGCGCATTCAACCCGGAGACGGGCGAGATCAACTTCGACTGCCCTTGCCTGGGCGGCATGGCGCATGGCCCCTGCGGAGAGGAGTTCAAGGCCGCCTTCAGCTGCTTCGTGTACTCGGAGGAGGAGCCAAAGGGCATCGAGTGCATTGATAAGTTCCAGTACGTGACAGGCGCATGATCTCAGTACAAGTTGGACCGGCAAGAGCTGACAGATGACCACAGGCACATGCAAGACTGCTTCCGTAAGTACCCCGACGTCTACGGCGCCGAGATAGCAGACGAGGAGGCCGCCGAGCGCGAGGCCGAGGAACTCTCCCTTGACACGCCCGATCCCGTCCCAGCTGCGCCCAAGACGGAGCGCAACATGGCGGCAACCCCGCGTCACACCGAGGAGAAGCCCGCCGCACCAGCGCCCAAGGCCGAGGCATCTCCCCATGACATCCCCGAAGTCAATCCTGCCGACGCGACCAAGAGCAGCCCATCGCCTGTTGCCAAGGTCCTCGGCCAGGACAAGAAGGAGGACACAGAGGCCGCAGTGGGGCCTATCAGCGAGGAGCGTGGTGTGCCGGAGAAGGCCTTCGACGCGACGGGGGCCAACAACACACAATCAAAGTAAAGAGTCCATACATCCATGGCTGCTGGGATGGAGTAAAGGACTGTAGAGTTTGGTAATATGATGCATTTTCTGGACGCAGTGGGGATCTAGATCTACTAGACTTGCTTTTGCATCCGTGTATATTCTGGCCGGTTGTCACTCTATCTGGGCTGTGTATACTATGAAATGAGACGGTGGTCGAATGTCAAATCTTCTCATCTCAGTCGGATACATGCAATTCTGGCACTGCCACTCCTGTCGAGGTCGGTGTGTTTGGCTACAGCTCCACGAATGCTTACTTTGAGAACAGAATGCGTCTCGAAATATCAAAAAAAAAAAAAAAAAAAAAAAAAAAAAAAAAAAAGGAAAAAAAAAAAAAAAAAAAAAAGTGGGGGGGGGGGGGGGGGTCCTGGGCCCCAGGTTGGCCGCACCAACTTAGAAAGTATGAGCTAACCCATCTGGGCGTTTAGTAGGAGTTAGA
>NW_026517095.1:0-28176 GCF_026229845.1 Diaporthe amygdali
GAACAACGCCGACGCGAGGAAGAACAACGCCGACGCGAGGAAGAACAACGCCGACGCGAGGAGGCTGAAGAACTTGCGAAGGCATCACAACCACAGACACTTGAGGAATATATCGAGTCTTGCCACTCGCTCAGTCTCGCCATTCAGGTAGTAACCGATCGCACCTTGACTACGCAGGGTGATACGACCAGCCCGACCGGCCGTATTTTCCCTCAACGAATCGTTCCCTGGGACGATTTCGCAACAAGGCAAGAGGAAATCTGGGATCAACTCTCGAACTGCCGCTCGTTCTCGGCCGGAGCCGTGTTTCCATCCCCACATCAGTTGGAATATGTCATGTCTCTGGTTAGCCCGATCAGCAGCGAGACTGGACTCCGGAACTTTCAGCGCGATACGGTCGAGAACGCGGTTCAGAAGTTGATTGACGAGGCATTCAACAACGCGCAACTCCGAAGTGACATCGGCTTACAGGGAACCGTGACGTTCGAGAGCCATACGAACCTCGGTCAGAACGATGAAGCTGTGTCCGAAGTATCCGAAGCTCTCGAGAATATGTCTATAGAGAAAGATTCTACCGACGTGGCGACGTCAGCCTCAAGGAGCCGCAAACCGCGACGCAGAGCTAGGGGGAAAGGCAACCGGGCGGACCAGTTCTGCATATACCGCACCTCCAACGGCCGAAAAGTTCCGACCGTGGCGATCGAGTACAAGGCACCTCATAAGCTGAGGCGTGACGAGGTCGTTACGGGTCTGGAGTCCGAGATCAGGCCGGAACGAGACGTAATCAACAAGGACGGCGAGGGGTTTGTGTTCGCATCGAGATCGCTCGCCGCCGCTGTTATCACCCAGCTCTTCTCGTACATGATCGGCAAAGGCATCCAGTATGGCTATGTGTGCACAGGAGAGGCGTTCGTCTTCCTTCACATCCCGGATGATCCCAGCAGCGTGTACTGTTCTGTCCGCGTGCCCAACCTGGACGTTCTGGACAATGACGAGAACAGGCTGCACAGCACAGCTGTTGCGCAGGTCTTCGCCTTCATCCTTCAGGCCCTCCGTGCTGAACCGCCTCCTTTTTCCTGGCACGACGCTGCCGCCGCCCTTGACACCTGGGCTGTAGAGTATGACGACGTGCTAAGAAAAATCCCCGAAACGGTGCGCAAGAGCAAGGAACCGCGCGTCTCTCCTTACAAACCCCAACGCTGGCGAGGCTTCCAGCGCTCGCCGATTCGGACACGCTCTCGTTGCAAGCAATCCGACAGCAATGCAAAGCATCCAGACGATAGCGGCGACGACGAAGGGACTCCTCCCTCTCCTACCCCGACACGATCGGTTCACAACAACAACAAGGTGGCCGCTACATCAACAAGGGGGGATCCGGCCAGAAAACAACCTGAGCATGGCGAGGGGGGCCGGCAGCATATCCAAACGAAGCAACAGAATATAAAGGATCGTCCTTTCTGCACTCCGCAATGCCTGCTAGGATTGGCGAACGGCTGGCCCACGGATGAACAATGCCCGAATTTCCAGGACCATGGTCACCAGCACCTCAACCGAATGGATTTCCTCCAGCTTATCCGTGCCCAACTCGCCGAAGACCGCGGCCGTGAAGCTGACGCCACGCCGCTTCACTTGTCCGGCTCGATCGGCTCACTCTTCAAGGTGCGGCTATCCTCCTATGGCTACACACTTGTTGCCAAAGGCGTTGAGACACTCGACCTAGCCCGGCTTCGGCATGAGAAACAAGTGTACGATCGACTCCACTCGATCCAGGGAAAATATGTTCCCGTATGCCTGGGAAGTGTGCAGCTGGCCCTGCCATTGTATTACGATGGTGGCGTATACGAGCACGTCTTGTTTCTCAGCTGGGCTGGCACGCCTCTATCCGACTCAACCAATCAGACCACCAAAGCAGACGTCGACACGGTTGCCAAGGTGTATAAGAAACTGCATAAACTGGGTGTACTTCACTGCGATGCAGAGCTACGCAACTTGTTACGCGACACAGCTAGTGGAAGCATTATGGCGGTGGATTTTGAGCGGGCAGAGCTCAGCTGCCGCCCACCTCTAGGCTCGCTTAGCTCAAACATTCAAAACAGGAAGAGGAAGCGGGGGGTGTTGGGGAAGCGAGGGAAAGACGGATTTGCCAAAGAACTCAAATCCGTCATGGGACACTTTTCGATAAATGTCACACTGGCACGGCCAGAAACCGCTACCAATGTTGCCAAGGGGGCGCGAGACGTATGAGGCTCAGTCGGATCAAGTCTGGCTCGTATTTGCTTTGAAGACATTTTCGTTTCCGAAAATTGACTTCGTGCGCGACCCCCTTTTGCCAACGCTTGAAGTCGTCATTCCCCAGAATCCATTTGGAACAGTCATGCGGCAGACCTCTCTTTGTCGGCTCGATGCGCTAGTCGTTGCGGGGATCAGTTGCTGCAAATGTTCAAGGCACTACTTCTAGCAGGGGTTATGTCTTATCAGCGTCGTTATTTTCTTTCTAAATATCATTAGAATAGACAGTAGCATTAACATATTGTGATCTGTTCATCAAGTCAAGAAACCGCCTATGCCTTGCCTCCAACATCCCCTCCACAGTCGCGGGTGGTACGGATGTGGACAGAGTCGCAGCATCTGCCGCTTGGGCTGCTGAGCCGCTAAAAAGCATATCGGTGAGAGGGATCAGCGGCAGGTCGAGGCAAGCATTCGAGGGCCGGACGCAGTAAGTGATCCCGGCAGCCGGGCCGCTGGCGGCCACAAGCACAGGAGGAAGGACAGGGAAACGAGCGAAGAAGCGCGTGGCAAAAAGAGATGCAGTGACAAAGAAGCCGGGGGCAGCGAGCCCGAGCCGGAACAGGGCAGTTTGATCGACGCATTCGCGCACGCTTGATGGCGGATTCCCCGGACCTCACAGCGGCGTGGGGTGTGGCGGCGAGCATGACAAGGACCGCCGACAAGGTCGTTTACGAGGTCGGGCTGATCGAGCGATGGAGGCAAAATACAACAGTGATGAATCGGCAGGGCTCGGCAGTGCGGAATCCATCTTTTTTGCTTTATTTACCGTACCTCCTAGCTTCGATCGATTCGGGAACAGATTGCACCAGAAGACGAGGATGCGTTATCAGAGGGACGACCAAACGGTAAGTTTCCAAATGTTCCTCAACCGGTCGATCTAGCAGAAATTGCATACATGACGGGCTGTACAATCGCTCTTCGATGATCATAGCTCAGCCTTTGCTATCGAGCACAGGATGCAAGTGGAGTGGACACGTCCTTGCGACAGACGACGATTCAACAGATACCGGGACCTTCAGATATTGCTACAATATCATTGGTTACCGGCTGTCCGTCACGCTACTGTAGAAAAGTCCAGTCCAGCCTAGCCGCACGCCGTTCTTCACTGCCAATTGGCTGGTTTTCGTGGCCCGCATCGCATGTTGTTCATGTGAGCACCTCTGCGCTCTGGGCGTACTGTAGGCTGTCTCTGTGTTACCGCTGTAGTGCCAAGATGTTCATGCTGTCATTACGCAGCTTGACTGTACATGGAGTTCGTGCATGCGCACTTGACGACCTCGCACTACTCTGCATTGGAGATAAACTACAAACTTACCTGCATTATCAATACGCCAAGTCCATTTCGTCGCTAAGAGCTGTCTCAAGGTACGACGACTTCAATACTTCAGGAATCGGCTGGAGCTTTTCGCGTTCTCGTGTCTCCGTGGGTAATTCCGTCATGCATTGCGAGAAATTCACCGAGGTGCACCAAAATGGTGTTCTTACTCTTCTCTTCGACTGCGGCGCGAGAATCGCTTTTCAGGTCTGCGGTTCAGAGCTGCCGTCAGCCTGGAAATGGGACGTGAGCGATCCTATATCGCCTGCTTCCTACCAACTCTGCGGCAACAGCCCACCACCTTGTCCTTACAAAAAATACTTCTTTGAGCGCTTTCCGAAATGGTGCATCAAACACGAGGGAAGTCCTGACAGACCACGTTGGGTCCTGATGAAAACGCTCTTGGACCGAACTGATTTCTGTTCACCTATGCGCCGTTTCGCAATAGAAATAAAACAACCACAAGGTGGCTCTAACGATGTGGAAACGAGCTCCCCATCAACGAGCGCAACCAATAATTCCACGCCAGGGCGCAGTGCGCCAGGCGACGACAGCCAGTCTCTGGTACCGTCTTATGACGAATTCGCACTACAATCGCTCCCACCACTGAGCAACAGCTACTCTCACGTAGCGGGACTCGACAATTCAATTTTTTCTTCCTATATTATACCGTCATCAAGTCAACCGACGAGAGCATTGGCCGGGGGTCAACTCACACCTGAGACATTGGACTCTGCCTGGCAGCGACCATTGAGGCCTAATGTAGGGTACGACGATTCCACTCAACACACCAACTATGATCCGTTCGTAGCAAGTCTGGGCCCAAGCGCATTCACTTTCCAAGCTGCAGAACATCAGACGATGCCTGTCTCAGACAGCACGGCCAACAGGGAGGCGCAAGATGGAGCGGGGCTCCCTGCGCAACACAAAAAGGCGGCCAAAAAGCGCTCGAGGGAACTCCGCAAAGTGCTAGAAAAGGCAACTGAACTTGGAGCCAGCAAGGCCACAAAACCTGCAAGTATTCCCGACACGATTCGATATACTCGCTGACCACCATCTCACCAGACACGTCCACGACCCCTAAAACCTCGATTGAATGCTGAAGCAATTTGAAAGTCCCAGAAGAATAGATCCCATAAGCTCGCAGCAGTAAGAAGTAGTGCTGGGTTGTCAAAGCTCCTTCCCTTTCCTCGTTTGCTATCAGAGAAAATCACGGCGGCGAAATTGCACGCTGTCCAAAGTTGAAGATTGTTATGAGCTTTTGTTTCGGCTTGTATTTCCGTCATTTGATTAATATGCTTCGTTCTGCGGCTGGATCTCGGTTTCTTTCTCCGCAATCCTTATTGAACCATCCATTTTCGCGCAAATTCGATTGCACAGCATGCCACACGAATACAGACTATTGAAGGCTGCACGCACGTCTTGCCTTCTCATCCCCTAGTTGGCACTGTACAATAGGCCCTTGGCCATCATTCTCGTATTCGAAGAGCACGTTTTAGACTCATTCATTGTATTTCCTGAAGACGTGGATAGAAGCGACTTTTTGTGAACAGGGGCGGAGCATAAGTATGCTAGAGAAGCACATCTCTTGTGGTGCATATCGCGGGCCTTCTAACGAGACTGGAAGTTGCAAGACTGGCTGACGTGGGCGGCAGCCTCCCATCACGTCAATGCGCTCACTTACTAAAGGCTCCATGTAGATAAAAAAAGAGACCCACAAATACCAAGGGCGCGATCCGATCGAGGTTGCTGTTCTTGTGGGCCACGATTGCCCCGTTCCGTTGAGTACGGAGAAGACCGGCGGTGATTACCAATTCATGTTTCATGTCGCAAGGACGCGGTGGAATACAATCACAAGGAAAGCAAAAAAGAAAAAAAATTGATCAAATGTGATCTTAGGTGCGTAGCAGCTTAGAGCCACCCTTCTTCTCCCAAGGGGGTCCTCTTGCCTTCATTGTTCACACATTACTACCAGTGACTATTCGCTTCCTAACGGCCGAACACCGCTGCGGCTTGTCCTGCAGAACCTTTACCTCGACGGATCAGGCTCGGGAGTCTCTGCCGACCACATCACCTACCACAGACCTAGCTAATACTCTGCGTATCCCGCAAAATTCGCATTTGAGAAGTTGAAAGACAACACGCGGCGCGTAGGACGCGTCTAGACAGCGAGTACGAAGGCCGAAACACGGAAGACGAGGCGCCGCTGCGTCACGAAAAGGAAGGATTTATTATGAGCTTAGACGAGGCTGCTGAAATGGTGTCCGTGTTGGCTAGACAATATAACTTCAGAACAGAAGTTGTTCCTTTGCTCTGTACTTCTGCAATGTGCTTCTGGCATTTACCACGTGGGCCCATTACGTCAACAACATCACCCACTATCAACGAGAACCATCCGGCGCAAGGTGCGAAGAGACGTCAAGTGACTGCGTTACTCATTGCCAGTTCTACTCGGGTTGGTGCGCCTCTTCTTGCTAGGCAATTTTTCCACACTTGCTGTTTCTTCTTCGTTCTCATCCTCCTCTCCGCCGTTCGACGTCTTGCGCTTGCGTGTATCACAGTTCCCAACATCGCTTACTGGAAGGCTATTATTGGAAATGACCGATTCATTCTCAGAAATTATGTCGATCACACCCTCTTCGCGAATTTGGTCATCAAACAACTTCGTCATGTCCGAAAGCTGTCGATCTTGTGTCGTCTTCTCCTGTGGCTCTTCCGCCTCCAGCTCTTGCATGCGGCAGTAAAATAATGCCGAGTCTCGCTTGCGATGATCAACCTCTGCAAGTGCCTCCTAATACAGAGCCTTAAGCTTTTTGTTCTTCCCTTTCTTATATCGAAGCTTCTGCGCCTCTTTATGATAGGCATCCTTCCACGCCCGTACGTAGCTGGCAGGGTACCGCCCGTATGTTGTGATGGAAGGCAGATAACTAAGTTTCCAAACATTCCCGGACTCTTCTCAGTACTATGCTAGACGACCAGCCTCCGTTACAGTGCTATGTGCCGAGACGCATCTTCACCTACTCTTTGTGAGGCTTGAACATGAGCGCAAACCTATCTGGTGTGGGTTTGTTGGCTTTTCCCAGCATCATTCATCTGTGCCTGAAATTGATCAAAGCGCTCGTAGCTGTCCAAGGTAGGCTGTGGGCTGGGGCTCCTAAGTCCCTCGCCAGATATGCCCATGCCGGGCATCGCAAGTGGTGTGACTCCATGATCATGAACTCCATCAGTCCTCGGACGCTGACAATCTACCGGGGCAGCAGCGCACACAGCGTCACCCGCATCCTGACCGCGCATGCTAACTTTCTTGCGGTTTGATGTCGCTGGGCGGTGACCAAGAGCAGATAGCTCATCCAAACCCTGGTTATCATCGTCCTCGCGTCCGCCGGCGCGAGCGTCATCGGCGTAGCTATCTGATCCTGAGCATTCGGAGCCGCCAATAACAATGCAGTCAGATGCCTCTTGTACGGTGTCTGAATTCGCAATTCTCAAATTCTCTTCGCTGCGTTCGCTTTGCGCCCCGGGCTGGACTGCAGTATCGGAAAGGCCCACATTACGCGGCTTTGCCTGGCTCTGCCTGATAGGTCTACTTCCGCGACGCCGTTTTGCAGCCCTTCCGAGGACGGTAGCAGTTGGTGGCTCAGCATTGTTCCTTTTTCCATCTTGGTATGATGGCTTTGCCGAAGATAATGGCAACTGAGGCGTAGGATGAGGCATAATGCGCCTGAGCTCGTTAGACGTTTTGTATGAAGGGAGAGGTCGAGTTGAGTCCTTCGACTGGTGGACCCCGGTTGATGGGGCAACCGCTGAGGACGGAGGCTGAGTCGAAGCGGGCGCGATAGGTACGTAGTCCGTTGAGATCTCGTGTACAATCTTGGAAGGCATCAGCGCCTGAGGTGGGGCATCTTGGGTCAGGCAATCTCGGGGAGGGGACGCCTGGGGCATCATTGCTGGGCGCGCAATCGCAGGTGTATGAGGCGTGGGCGTATGAATATCTGACCGTACAGGTCCGCTCTCGCCAGGTTTGGATGTACATAACCAATGCTGGGACGATTCAAATATCCCGGCTGGCGAACCAGAAAATGCTTGATCTGTTTCAATGGCTTCTCGAACCCCGTCGGGCTCCCCAAGTATGCCATGCGCAAGGATGTTATGGAGCTTCTTATTTATATTCGTTTTCGCCTCTGCCATCTTCGCTTCGTGCTCCTGGCACAGTCGTTGATATTCCAAGCGCCGGTCTACTTGTGCAGTAATGATCAAATCGACGGACTTTTTGATCTGCATAAGATCGTTTTGCATCTTTCTGATAACTTCGTCGACACCCGAGACAAACTGATCCATCTCGCGGCGTGACTGTGCCTCAATTTCCATCTTTGAAAGTCCATACTTATTCTCTAAGCGTTCCCGTTCTGCTTTCAACTCCTTCTTCAATTGCTCACAGTACCGGTCTCGTAAATCGTGAGGGATGTCCATGAGGTCGTGGATGGAATAGTGGTCGGCAAACACTTCGATTTCTGATTCAGCGACGCGGAACGAATGGGCGATAGGGTCGAAACCTACGTGCAATCCAGTCAGCAAAGAGCAAGGTAGCAGGGTAGCAGGGCAGCGCAGAAAGGTGGTCTTACAAGTCTGTGTACAGGCCCATACCGTTAGTTCGGGGCGGTCGATTGCGAGTTCAATAGGTGTAGGAACATTTAGGGGCGGATATCTATTGCGCGGCGGAGATGGAGATACCAGGAATGCACTAAGACATGGGTGCACAAAGTCACGTGCACGCTTGGAGACCTTTATCCTGCAAGAGTGGCCTCCACACAACGAAAATGGTTGTTCTTCTTACGTAATTGGAAATTGCCCACACTGAGTGGACCCAAGGTCATCCTACTCCTCAATGGCCCTTAGACCACCGCTAGACCTTGAGGTTACAGCTCTCGAATTGTGTTGTAATTAGAATTGTCTCGTTAACCCTATGCCACTCCAGACATACAAATTAGCCTCCATGTACATACTGTACTGTAACATTTCGCAAAGCTGGTCGGATGGGGACTGGATCGCTTTCGGCTCGGGTGGGAACTCTTGGCTTCTGTGTGAGCATTCTCTAGTGCCATGAAGACAGCCCAGTCTGCTAACTCCTGTATTTAGACATGGCTGCAGTCGAAGTAGCCAAAAGACTCGACGGGCTCCCACTTGCACTCTCAACCGCTGGCGCTTATTTGTGTGAGGTCACGACGACCTGGACGAACTACCTCGAGCTTTACCAGGAATCGTGGCTACGATTACAGCAGGTGACCCCACAGCTTCCGGCATACGAGTATGCTATGTACTCGACCTGGAACATCTCATTTACGCACATTGAAAAACAACACTTCACGGCCGCCAAGCTTCTTACATTATGGGCATATTTCGATAAGGACGATCTATGGCACGAGTTATTACACCAAAGAAACCCTGCCATCCCGGAATGGCTGCAAGACGTTACTGAGGACCAAATCACTTTTGAGCAGTCTATGCGAGTGCTCTGCCAGCACGGATTGGTAGATGCTGATCCAGCAACACGAGAATGCGGAACGCAATCGCGCGGGTACAGCGTGCATGGGTGTGTGCATTCGTAGATACAACACGTACTCAATCCGCTACCCAACCTACAACTGGCGAGAACAGCTATACTATGTACAGCTCAGCACGTACCTGACGAGACAGAATCCGAGTTCTGGTGGGTGCAACGACGTCTGCTCCAACATGCAGATCATAGTCTACGACTGGTTGAAAACAAGGATAATATGGAGGATGAAGCATGGAGTTTTGGAAGTTTGGCCATTCTCTACTCCGACCAAGGCCGCTTAGGCGAGGCAGAGGCCATGTACCAACGGGCGCTCCAAGGGTACGAGAAAGCACTAGGAGATAATTCGGTGAAAACATATCCTCCTGCGTTGAATACCCTAGAGAACATGGGGGACCTATTACGAGAGCAGGACAAGGGCGAAGCTGCGAGAAGATACTATACTCGTGCCGAGTATTGTGCGGCAATTGTTAACGGGGCAGGCAGCCCACGCCATGCAAGAATCGTTGCGAAGCTTCAGACCTTCAGTTAAGACTGGTCCGTCATCCACAATATTTCTCTCCTCCCCTTTCCTTAGTCTGCACAGGAGTAATATCGTCCAACTACACTAGAGCAGAGTAGATCAAATGGTAGCTTATTTGTGTTGACGCAATCCTTTCAATAAAATGATAGGGGGTCATGCTTTTGTACGTCTGCTTTCCTTCTGTTGCGGCTGCTGATTGTTTGCAGGTATACATCCGTCCATGTGCGATGACGAGTCCACTGCCTCAGAAACAAGCTCTCTCGACGTAACATCATGCATCGACCTTGTCACGCCGGCTGCGATATCGTGGCGATGCGGTGATGATAAAGCGGCCCTCCTGAAGCGAATTATTTTTACCATCCGTCACGATGTCTCAACCGTCTTATTCCGACTGCGCGCCGATGTCACATTCAAGCCCAGCTCGCCCCCGAAGACGCACCTTTTTTTCTTTAAGCCTCCGGAGTCACTGCGAACTCTGATACTCAACCAATCTGCTAATGATGCATATGGTCCAACAATAAAACAATGGGAAGAAGCCACTCGAGAGCTGGGCTCTGCCCACTGCCTTCGATTCGAGTTGGGCAGGGCCGGAAAAGCCATTCAGAGTCACACCTTTCATTGTAGGCAGGATCGAGGGGTCGAAATTCGAGATCATAGTCAGCCAGCGGACTCGCCTGCGAAATCCTTGGAGAAGAAGTGAAAGATCGCGAGCTGCACTTCTGGATTAAATGGGAACAAACCTTAGAGTTTGTCAAAACATAAAACACTTTTTTGAAATTGTGCAGCAAGAGGCAGCGAGACGTTGGTAGCGAGGCAGCGACATCCAAAGAGAAGGCGCTCACTCAACCACGAGATTTTTGTTTAGGCTATCTCATTGCAAATTAGATTTCCCTCTCAAATGCTGTGCAATGCGATTTGTGGTTGAGTCCATGAGCTCGATCTCACATTTGCTACAAGCCAATTAAACGTTGGGAAAGCTAAGTTAGTCACCGCCCTATTTCCAACGTAGAGCAATGAGATCACCAGCCCACCTAATAGCGAGGGGTATGGCGGCTCGGGGCACGCAGGGGCCCCTCCCCACTCTGCCAACTCACGGCCGAGGAACCAACACTTGCAGTGTTTTACACCATCATGGGATGTGAGTGAACAATTGGTCCTAAGCTGGTAGCCCTGTCTCAACGCTGCTCTGAATCCATCCATCTCTCTGACCTCTTGCGAAAAGAGGGCTAGCGTACTCAGTATCCCTGTCTAGCTTTGCCAAGAACGCTATTCTTGTAGCACAATGATTGTAGCACAATGATTGGTCGGACAAGAAAGCGTGCTCCGCCACAGATGCACCCGGGGAGCGCGCGCCAATCGCACATCCGTGTTTTTAGCTGTACTGTTAGCAACTACGCTTTTGAATAAGAGCTCGGTCAATCACAGGCAAAGACACAAATGTGTTTTAGCTGTGCTGATGCTTAAACACACCGCCCCATATTGGAAAGCAAGTCGATGTTCATATTTGCCATCACTCTTAAATCGTCTGTATGCACATTGCCGGGCATATCACAGAGTCTAAGTCTACTCTACGTTGCTACGGAAAGCCTGGGGCGAGGCGGGCAGCCTGTGCGTCTCGTTCCATCTAACCATTGTTACCCGTCTCGCGCAGGGGGTTCCCGTGTGTCTTGCTGCTTTTAGCTTGGCGGCAGGGAACCAGTGCTGTTTGTGTTGTCTCGGATGCCACCGGCCCTTGCTCTTTTCCGCTCCGAAGGGCCAACCCCCGCATCCTCTTTCGCCGATGGTAGGAATTCCTCACAGACACCTCGACGGACGCCGTTTTGAAGCTTTATATTTCTTGTTTCATGAACACTGGTTCGATTCAACGCAATGACTCCCAACGCGCCAAAAGGTGATGTAACTTCCAAGACCGAAGAAGGTCGTCGTGTCAATGCCTCCTCAGCACTATCATTTGATCATGATTTTGTCATGGTTGACACGCCAGCTGGGCGACTCGACTGTAGCGAAGATCAACTTCCAACCTCCGAGAGGCTGCCTGGAGACGTCCAGCATAGAGTTAGACGACGATGGGCTGGGCCAGTAGACTTGTCTGCACCATTGACGGCCGGTCTTGTACGGAGAGAACGTCGACGCTCTAATCAAGCACTGCCCAATTTCAACGGACCCGTCATGGATGGGACCAAGGAAGCCAGCGCAGGGGAAAGAAACGAGTCACATCATGCACATCTCGATTCTGACCCGACGAAGTTGAATGCGGTGCGTCGGAGGAACCCACGCTTCGACGACCCGCCAGGTAGACCTCGGAGACAGCCGTCGAAGCGGGAGAAGAAGCCGGCGCCGTCGCTAGAGAGTTTGGTGAAAGAATTGACTGGCTCGGATGCGACGAAGCGTATCAGGAGCCACGCACTCGCCTGTGCCCAACAGGCTCCTGCCCTTCCAGAAGGCTGTGACGAGCAAAAATTTTTGAACCTCGCCCGCGAGTGGGAGAAGAAGTCGGAGTTCAGCAGTCTGGTTTCCTATATTTGGAGAGCATATGGTGTTGAACGCATGTATCTCAAAGTTCGGAGCAAGCTCGTTATAGAAAGTGGAGCCCCGGACCCCAAGCTACCAACAGGCATCATCAACGAGTTTGCTCCCGGTCTCGGAGAGGAACGCACCCCAGAGGCGGTCCGTCGGCGACTCACACTTGATCGCAAACTTGTTAAGCTCTGCGATTATCTGCCTTTCATGCCCTTCGGTGGCAAGGCAACTGTCACCTTTCAACACTTCGAACGGCTGCCGAACGATGACATTGAAAAGCTCCGCAGGCACCTTAATTCTAGCCCACACGCACAAAAATTGGCAAAGATTGGCAAAGCATTTCGACATCGCATTTTGAAGCTTGAATCATTTCTCTGGGAGGATATCAGTGTCGAAGATCTTCGGGAGCTGCATTCAGATACACTACTTCACCTGCTCACCATCCGTCGTTACGACCAGCTAAATGGAACGTGGGGTCTCGACAATACCAAGGCGACAGAATTTATTCCTGTCAGAAATCAGTGCGATGTGTGTATGGACGAAAGATGCCAGCTCCTCGGGTTTGGTCGGAATTTGGCCTCCAAGCAATCTGGAGGAACCGAACCAGCCAGAGTGCTTCCTGTCCAGGAGGATCCCAGTCCGCCTCCTTCGGACGTGCCGCCTAACTCCTTCATTGAAGTCCAACGCTCTCCCGCCACAGACTATAACGACGCAGATCAAAATACTGCATCTTTGTCGCAAATGTGCATGTCAATTTCTTTCATGATCGAAGAGCACAGTTCTTCTGGTGCCCACGAGGCTATGAGAATTTCCCAGAAACGGAAATACAGTGATAATGAATGCTCTGGCCTCCCCAGAATACGATCGTATGGGGATTCCCATTCATCGACACAACTCTGTTCCCCGGCTACCTACAAAGGGGATGGGCCTGCATCCGTCCGGGACAGACAAGATGCTGATGTCTCTACACATGACGAAGAATCGCCGTACACAGCTTTCACAAGTCTGCTGCCCAAGACTCTGCTTGGGAAGGACTTACGCTGGATACAACCTTGTATGGCTCTCTCCAGCATTTCTACCTGGCAATATTCATCATGCTAATTACCAGGCTAGCCTCACCATCCCCTTTACTGCAAATGGAAATGGAATGGAAACAGCATCAAATCTTTCGCGGTGACGAGAATGATCGAAGCAACGGAAACAGTGACGTGGTCAATCCCGCTGTCAGCGATACTTCTTCCGTTGCGAAGGGGTCTCCGGTTTCAACAGCCCCGGCAACTACTGCTATAACCAGGTCAGAATACTCGCACTTTCCGCCTTCTCAATCGTCGTCATTGTTGGGGGGCGCGATCACAGCATTACAATCCCCACAATTGCCTTTCAACTTAGTGGCCTTGGCCAGTCCTAGAGACACAGAGCACTCACTCGCGATTGTTGATACTGGCAGTGACATCTCTGCCGCTGCTACTGATGCCAGCACAGCAGGCTCCTACCGAAGCATCGCTACAACCAATGTGGCTGATATAGCGAACATCACAGACGTTAAGCTCATCGAGTGCGTCTCAGGGGGGCAAGAACGGTTGTCAACTACCACTGATCCGCCGGCAATTTACATAGCAAGAGACCTCTCACAGCCTCTCACCCCCCGATCAGAGCCATCTCCATTATTGTATACCAATCATCCTCTGATGCAAACAACGCCAATGCGTCCCGATTTACCCTTACCCATAAATCAGACCGTGCCTACCATGAAAGAGAACTTAAATTGGGGAACAATCTTTACAACGAAGAACTTTGGTGACAAGGAGGATGGTACTCTGGCGGACGGTGTTCTAGCGGACGGGGTTCTGGCGCATGATATTCTGAAGGAGTGTTTCCACGAAGACCAGTCGAAGATGACAGTCGAGGACATACCGCAGCTTCGGAAGGAAGGGTATATCCACTGGACAGACCAAAGCATTGGTTTGAGCATCGATCTCAAGTCACGATCGGAAATCAGCAGTTTCTGGTCATCGGATGGATGGGGGATCCTCAACTCAATTCTTGCAAATGCGCGCATTCGGGGGATTTTGAGTGATTGGTTCAAAGGACCATGCCTCATTGCACATTGGATGCGGTGGGGTATCCTCTCTACAGGAGGTACCCCTACATTCCTCGCGCGCAATGCGGTCAAGCCCCCGGCAAACAGCGAATTCGATATTCCATATCTGGGCCTCCATGTAATGTGCGCAGCGACAAGCGTAAAGTGCTACGCCAGGTCTCACCGCGAAGCTTGGCCGGTCATGACCAAAACATGGTTCACAAACTCTCGGGAAGCACTTCAAGCACACAATATCAGCGAAGAACTGTCGAACGGATTGTAAGGCAACCTCATATAATTGCAGGACTACACTAACACCACCCTAGCGTAGTATTTGACCCCCGTACTAATTTCCATTTCGAGAAAGGTTCGGCTATGACTTTTATATTTGGAACGCGAGACTCGGTGAGGACATGGACGCCGCTAAGGGTGACGGACCCCTTTGCGAAGGAGTTATTTGAAAAAATGGAGACTGCCGGTGTCGGCTTTAACTTCGAGGAGCAAGGATAATCGCGATCAACGCCACTGGATTGTGAAGTCAGCACTATATCTTGTGAGACGAGTGTTTGTACGGACAGCGGTTGATTTGAGTGTTGAGATTATTTGGGCTTTGTCCCACAGCCTGGGCATCCGCCAGCAATACCCTTACCGCTGCAGTTAGGACAGGTGGATGACATCTTTCTCCTCGAACGTGTGATTGATATGCGTGTAGTTCGTCGGCCAAAAATTGCGATGAGGGGCATGGAGTAGTGGGTGAGGGAGTCTGAACGTCTCGGGGAGCGGGGGTGCCTAAATTTAAAGACGCACAACCCAGTTAGCCGTATTTACCCGACGCCCCGCTTTTCGGCTAGATGTTGATGAGGCCGACTCCTGCACCAATTTTAGGACCTCACGGGGCAGTTTCAGGACCTCGGGAAATTGGGAACACATTGGTAAGTAGGCAGCTCGCCCCTGGAAATTGTTTTGTGGTCCTCTGATCACGGACCCGAGCCAGCTGCTGCTTCACCCGCAGCTCTCGCGCCACGTGCTTGGCGAGGCTGTCGAGAAATGAGCTCTGTGTTTTTTTTCGCGTCGGATTTATTGGCCGCATCAGCTCCGGACCTCTCAGCACCCTGGCTTTCGGGTACGAATGAATTGCCATCACCGCTTTCCCCTTCGCCGACGTCACTTGCAGTAGATGGCATGGGGTAATCTGGCCCAAAAGCAACCTGCCTCCTCGCTTGGTCCTTATCGTCCAATCTTGCGTTCTTCTCGCTATCTTCGTTTCGTCATCGGCTCGCTCCTCGCCCTGCGTGTCACTGACGTTTTCCGTCAAAGCTACGAACAAAACTTATACTTTTCACTCCACGACTAAGACTGAGGACAGATGGCCCTCAAATGTCGCCTTAGACACACTACTCTGTGTGTCCCACAGCTTGACGGTCTTGTCATTTGACGCCGAGACGATGTACTGCTCGTTTGGCGAGAAGGCTGCCGACCACACCGTGTCGGTATGGCTCTCGAGTGTCACCTCGCACGCGCCCCATTGCTCCGCCAACTCTGTTCTACACTCAAACCACTGCGGCCTCTCATGGACAAACAGTCTACGCATTAGGCTGTTTTTTTGGGCTCAATACGAGTGCCGATGCATATGCCTGAAGCGGCCGGCGATCGATCGCCGGCCGGAAGGTTTGCAGAACACGGTAGGCGTCTTTCACGAGCGCCTGAAGCATAGATGCCCCCAACCGTTCCTTTATACTATTAGCTCTATAACAGATGATAACAGAGGTCCGTCGCCTAACCTTCAAATACCGTAGCAGCTTTTCCATTGCGAGCATCCCTTCCGACATGCTGCGGAGGAGACTTAGCGACTCGATCCAATAGAGGCCCTGACTCTGTAGGAACCTAGCTACCGCCTCGTCGTTTGGTACGCTACCGGCTGTATCTAAGGCTTTACTAGCATCGATCAAGTGGTCAACCCAGTAGACACAGGAGTACGCTATCGTCGCCAGTGGGTCCGGATTAGGTCTTTGGCGGGGGACATCCTCGATAGCAAATCCAAGACTATCCAGTCCGTAGATGTCGCGCTTCAATGTCTGGAACATGGCTTCGACCGACTTGGAGAAGATCTGACCATGGACGACTGCTTGCTGTTCGGGAAAGCCGATGTCGGATGCCTCCTTCATCAAGAAGTCCTTTGCCGACTGGTAGACAAAGTAGATTGTCTCCTCGCGAACCGTCAGGAACGAACTGCAAAGACCAACGATCTCTACAACCAATTCGATCTACTGTGCTGCCGCCTTCTTCGATAAACATAGTGGGCTTGGCAAGTGAAGGTGGGCGATAGGTCGTTGCTACGAGAGCAAGCACCTATGTACAGAGGTCGGCGTCCTCCGATGCGTGGAGTTGCTGCATCATACGTTCATAAAGAGCACTGAGACCCAAAGGACTTCAGTTTCTGCAGAACATTCCCATGGCGCCCCTCCTCAAGTTTCTGGCAGACTGAGGCGACCCAGAGGAAGGTGCTCTCGGCGTTTGACAATAGATGTTGACGCACTTCTTCCGCGATGTTGTCTCGATAGCCCTTCCGTTGCACAAGTTGGGACACCTTGTGCATGATACACCTATCTACAGCCGCTGCGACCGACTTCGCATTGACCTCAAGTGCTAGCTCCTGCGCCACGTAATACGTCTCTTCTCTGATTTGCGACGAGATGCGGCTTGAGACGAGCCATTTGACAGGGACTGATTGCGAGGTCTCGATGATCAGCTCGAGGAGCTGTGGTAGGCCCTCTTCGCACTCATCTAGTGCGTCGACAACCAGGTAGACACCTTGTAGCTTCGGGTCGTGGAGCATGTTCGTGAAGATCTCAGATAGCGCATACCAAGCATTAGCGTATTGTTAGTCTGCGCATTCTGATTGTCTTGGAAAGGACCCTTGCCTGTGACCAGCTGGACCCAGATGCGGCGATGCAGGGGATCGAGGGCGCGTTCGGCAGAGCATTGGTCCCCAAAATCCGCTGGTCCGGCAGGTACTCCACCATGCCGTGACAACAAGATCGCTGCGCTCCAGTCGATTGAACCCAAGCCACCAGCTCTCGTTTGAGGGTCTGAAACTTGTCCTCTATTTCTCTTTTCAAGTCACAGGTTAGATCAGTATGCGAATAAAGAAGTGCACAACGCCTTTTCAGTGTCCCATATGTATTTGGCTAGTTGCACATCCGCTTCCTTCATGTTATCCGTGCCCTGGTTACATTCCAGGCGCGCATTTTCATGAACTGCGAGCCTAGACAACAGCACGCCCAGTGCGTTCATTCTACCTTCGACTCTATGTCCATCTGGTTGTGTCAATAATTGAAGGTCTGACCTGCCAACACTTAGGTCTGGCACAAGCTGTTCGCGCAACTCCTTGACGACACATGAGACTGGTCTGGTCTTTTTTGTGGTGAAAAATGTCCTGTAATGCTTACTGCGGAAGACATGTACATTGGAGGGTATTTCAATCGCCGCTGTCATTGTTATATCAGGGATACGAGGCAAATACTCCTGATCGAGGGGAATGTGTGATGATGACCTGAGAGCTCGATCAGAGGCACTCCATCTTGCTTTTCAATGGCCAATTTCGGGCCTAATTTCCGTCCCTATATCAGGGCCCCTTTCAACAATTATTTACATGCCGTGAAGGACGTAGATTACGGGAATAAAAGTAGGCCATCGTGGACCCTATATGGGGTTATACGCTCGATACCAACGCAGAGGGTATTCCCAACCCATTACCACATTGCTTTGAATACTAGTTGCTTGTTTCAGAGGGTATGGACGTGATGCTTCTCATTACTATACGCGTTTGACACTGCAACGTCGCCATTGTGAGTTTAGTCTACCTCCCAAGGATTAGTTCCAGAGGGGTTTAAGGCAGACACAAGGACCATGAATCCGAGGATAAAGCTCATCAAGCCTACTATAATGATGGCAAGCACTTCTTGGCTGGGATGGATCTTCCATCGTCATACTGGAATTCTCAAGCGTGGTGGTTGAGGTTCACAAAAGGGCCACAAAGAATCCTAGTGAAGGCCCAAAATGGGTCACGAGCTTCGGCGGCCCCCCCCCCCCCATGTCCCGACGCGCCGTCAAACCGACCTCTGCCGGCTCTATCTAACCTGGAGGGACAGGTCGTACGCAAGTGACCAGAGAGATAATTAATGACAAGGAGAAGGGAAGCGGCCAGCTTGTGAAATAAGTGGTGGTGCTGAGGAGCCGGTCCGCAGCGGACCGGCTGTGCGGCGCTGTGGCGAAACCCGGCATAATGCGCGAACTTGTGACAAAGAGGTAATATAGTCTGCAGATTCAGACTACGATTGATAGCCAATTGATTTTCTTTGTTGCGGTGTTGCAATTCAAGTTGTTGTGCCGTTGGTCCTGAAAAGTGTCTCGCTCGCTGAGGTAGCTCGCTCGTTGGTGTTTGACGTTAATAGCACTAAGGCCGCCTATACAATTCAAAATGCCAGGATTGAACATAGACTTATATCCATACTTATTATTCCTCAGGATTTGATTTAGTTTACCATGAGAAATGAGTGAGAAGCCATATATAGACTTGAGTTTACATCACAGCATGGCCAGCTCGGCAATGCCCGCAGCGTAACACGCCCCTTTGATTTCGAACCTGACGAAGCTAAAGACTCTGCGACCCGGCCAGGCCGCTTAAATCTGCTTTTTCAGGAGCATGAGCGCTTGATCAGCTGATCGTTGTTTTCGGGTCCCGAAGTGGTTGGTCGGACGAAGTCCAAAGGTTTCGACTAGGTACGAGAGCCTCCCTGTGATCAGTGATTCCATAACCTTGCCAAGCCTCGCCAGCGGGGACATCGGCGTCCAGGCTTTTGCCACGGTCTAGTCGTTCTTGGCCGGCTTCTTCAGCGGAACAATCTTCCCGTGCCTCCATTGGTCGGGCAGTCTTCCTTCCTCTAACGACGTGGGAAACAGAGCCAAGACCCGGTGGTTGACCACGGGCCAGGTCTCTTTCCAGACGGCTGCTGGTAGGCCGTCTTCGCCGGGTCCTTTCCATGAAATGGTTGCAAATAGCTGCCTCTCGATGTCCTCCATCGTGATCACGCGCATCGTGAGAAGGAGCCTCTGCGGTCTGTCCACTTCATCGGGGATCACATGTCCGTGGAAACTTCGCCTGTTGATGTCAGAACTTGTGGACTTGAGAAATAATAATTAAAAAAAAAAATCATTATTGACATACACGATCGTGATCTCAGGGCTTGTATTCTCCTGTTGCGAACGGGTCTGCGCGGAGATCTGTTCCTCTGAGGGCCGATCAGCGAGGGACGAAAAAGGATTATGTAGGGAAGTTTGGTTGGACATACATTTCCGCAAACCCTGTTTCTTTAGAAGTACGAAATCCGGTGTTGCAAGGTGGGAATCAAGCACCTCATCGTCTTCTCGTTTAAATATTTGGAGTTTATATCAGCTCGAAATACTCAATAACGTTTGGCCGCACCTTGTCCAAGAAAGTCTGAGCCACGAATACCATACACTGCAGGTGCATTCGCGCCTTGATGTTTCTCAATCCATCATTCTATTGTCTGGTATTCCTCAACTGATCCTTAGCTATTGGGAATCCAAAATACCTCTTAGATCCTCTGAGGTGCGGCATCGCTGCGAGCTTGGTCTCGAGCCACTTGAGAACCCGAATCAGCGTGGGCCTTGAATCAGCGCGGCACCAGAAATGGTCTGAAGCTTATTGTAGGCCTTAAAAGTGACTATTTCGACAAGTTCTTTTAGGTGTAACCCTTTTCAAGTCCATTCGAAATAGGTATAAAAGCTCGTCTGGGATAGACCTCGCAGATCTAGATTGACGTGGACTAAATCACTAACTTAATGATGGAGATCCAAGTGCCCTCAACAGATCCTATTCGCGACGCCGAAGGCTTTCTTTTCAAATGGTGCTACGATGACTGTCGTGCCAGCGATCGACGCAAATTGTACAACATACTCTTCAGGGCCAAGTCCTTCAATGATTTGGTCCCCACCCTGAACATGGTCTGGGACAGGGACTCGCTGGCCTTGGCTCTTAATGACACCCCCGAGACCTACAGAATACGAGCCTTCAACCAGCTTCGAGAACGCAACCCCGATGCATATAAAGAGCTTATCGGGAAAGTTTCAAGCCTTCAACGGATTGTATACGAGAAGGACCTGGATCCGACTTTTCTTTATCCACGCGTGGCTACGAACTCTTTCATGGCTATCCTGCCGCCCGAGGCACGTCAATGCTTCGACTGCGGCAAGGAATTCGACGAGTTTTCAGACATAATATGGCAGCCATGTCGGAAACATGTCGGATGTACAAAGTGTTGGCGTAGAGTTGTTGAACTCGCACCAGCTAGTCCTTACAATCCTTGGGGTTGTGAGTGCGGTCCGAAGTTGCTATACAATTAGGAGTTAGAAATTGTCGTCTCAGATTAAGAAATGAAATGAAATTTGCGACGATTATTGTAAGATTCAACCTTGTGTTTGTCCCTGATTCATTCGAGCCGAGCCTGGGTGATTAGGACGTATTAGGGTTGTACTGCCCCAGAAAATGTACCTATTGGCCCACCATTGACGACACACTCTAGTTCAGGCAGAATCACGATCGATCTTGTATCGCTGACTTGACCTAGCACTCTCAAGCCGGCAACTCCATCGGTGCGTCCAAATGAATTCCGGCCTCGCCACAAACTCAAAGAACACAACCTCCCTTGCGCGGTTCTTATTTTCCGCGGTGTCATCTTCCCATCTGACTCCAAATTTGTGGCGTCGGGAATCGATCCTGAATTTTGCCACTTCCCTGCCAAATGACTCTTCAGGGCGAGCCTTCGCATTTCCGCTGCTCTTTGGGGACAATGAGGTCCCGTCCAGTCGTGACGAATATGACGCGGGTTATTATCGTTGCTGTCAGGTCATTGAGGGACTTGGAGCTGTCTCTTATTTCGGGAGTCGTGCGGTCGAGGCGGATATCTTGGAGGTATAAGAACAGCAGAGTGTCGACAACCCTCGAGCAAGTCATCCTTCCTCTGGGACCGCAGCCGGTGGCAACAACACTAGTCACCATCTCCAGCCTACAACAGTCGGACGAAGCCTCGCACCAATCGCTCCACATTCCCCGTTGGCCTATCTCCCTTCGTCCACGATTCCCCCCGTGGGCTTTCGATGACCAACTGGCGTTCTTCGACTGCAACTGTTTATTTCACATTGCTATCTACCTGGGCAAGGACTCGTCGGCGATCTGATGCTGTTCCACATATCAAATCTTTGAGCGAATTTTGGTCCCCTGCACTGTCCCACTGTGATCCTGAAGATGATCGGAGGTTGATGGGCACAACGAAGAGTCCTCCCCCGTCAGACTAGCACCCTCACGCTCTGGATACTCTTCTGGAACTCGGGTGTGACAGTGAACTGCTTGCTTTGTTTGTCATACCTGAGCCACTTGCCAGGAACGGCGAGTTGATAGCCCAGCCAGAGGACACGCTCTTTCCTGTTCTCGGTCGTGGAAGGCAGCTCGAATGTTCTCTCGTCGTCGTCGATCTTGTCATTGTTGAACCAGTCAGGCGGGAACAGTTTGTCAGCCCAGAGGAGCCCTCGGAGGTGCCAATCTTCAGGCAAAGGTCGGTCGTCTGACCGAGGGAATGCTTCAGACTCAACTCGCTCATGATTCTGGCACTGTATTGACAAAGAGTTAAGCATCAGAGCCACCAATTTCCAAGGAAAACGGTCTTTCAGATGCCTTATAGCGGTTTCGTTGCCACATATGAACCTCATGAAAGACAAGCGGACATTGAGATAAGGCAGAACGTTCGGGTCACCGTAGCGGCGAGAGATGATTGCGTCACACTGCTTGGCAAGATCAGAGGCCTCCCTGAAGACTTTGGATGGTACTAGCTTGTCATCGGTTGAATCTCCCATGAAGGTGTCGCTGTCTGACTTTGGTAGAATGGCAGTCATCAAAACACTGGGATCGCCATTGGTGTTTGCCTCAGTTTTGCCGTACTCCAGTAGAGAATTGCAATTTGAGATAGCAATCAACGCGCCAGGCTCCATCCAGCTCCTGGTAGTTCGCGCAATGTGGTTATCCAGATGTGAGAGAAACTCATTCTTTGCCCTTTCGTATTCGACCATGAGTTCGTCACGGTTATTTGGGAAAGCTTTGTCTTTCTCGCCTGTGTTGCTTGTAATGAAAAGGATACCATGGGCCTTCACGAAGCTGAGGTCGATGGCTTGAAGCCGAGTCTGGGTTCCGTTGATGATCGGGTTGAACAGGGTGAGAATGCTGTCTCTGGCGGATTTGAATGGTATCGCAACACACAGACTCTTGGTGTAATAGAACAGCTGCTTGACCGCATCCGGCCGTGCAAGAATTGCCAGGTGATGATGCAGTCTTCCTGTGGTGGGCGCCTTGTCGCTTGCCTTCGAATACCAGTACCGCGACACATCTGTCCAGATCTCTCGGTCACGTATGTCCTCATCTTCGATAGCCATACGGTATCGACCGAGATCTCCGAGACATTCGATCCATGTGTCTTCAAAATTGGGCACTGTTTCGTACAGCAAAGTCATCATGGAATAGGCGAGGTAGATGAAAGTGAGCATATTTTCCAACGACGCAGGAAGCCTGTGGCGCAACAATTCAAGGAATGAATGTATACCGTGGCGCCACATTCTTGCTGGCATGGCATATTTTGATGCAAGTCTTCTCAGAGCCGGGCTTGCCGACGGATGTTGCGAGGCTAAAAAGAAGTCGTGATGTTCATGCAAGAGCGTACGGTGCAGCGCAATCAACGCTTGCCATTGTTCGTTACTAAGCTTAGGACTTGAATTATTCTGTGCGCTTTGCGAACTATCCACCTCGATGCATCTAGACTCAACCCTAGATCATCGAGAGTCAGTTGAGGGAGCATCACGAGATAAGGATACGGTCGCGGAACAGGACTAAAATCGACGCACATTACCAGGCCCGCATAAATTCCTTTTACTTCGGCAACTAATTGCTCCTGACTGATCGGACGAGTCTCAGGCTGTGGAAGCATTGTATTCACGGGAGGATCCTCCTCTTCCACCGTCTGGCTACTGACTTTGTTCTCGCGGCGTCGAGACGGACGTGAATGTTGTTGAGGAGAGGGCTGGGCAGCCGGGTTGCGAGTTAAGATGGGATCGCCCTCATCCCACAAGCGGCCATTTGTTCTACCTTTAGGTCTTGCGGGAAAGTCGGCCGTGGACTCGTCGCCTGCTGGGGTGTTTTGTCTGCCCTTTGAGCGCCTATTCGGAGAAGGCGACCGAGTGCGATCACCTGCCTTGACGGAGTTCGTCGGGCTCTTTAACCTTTTTCTCGCCGGCGTGGCATCCTCTTGGGTGGGCTCGCCGCTCGCAGTGGGAGCAGAGGGCTATGGCGGAGTAGTGTCGTCGATATTGTCATTGCTAGACTCTTGGGATGGCTGGTCTTTGGATGGCTCAGGAGGAGGCGGCTCTTTTGTGCTTGCCGGAGCAGCTTGGTCACTGCAGATGTCAGCTGGGTTCTGCGAAGTTGGCCGGTATGATCATGACGGACTTCTTTGCTTGTCGCCGTAAATGGTTTATCCATCCCTGTGCCAGGTTGGCCATCACCAAGTCGGATTGATTTTGCGCGAGCAAATGTATACTTATCAGCTTAAATCAAAAGCGCGTCTGTAGATGACTTTGCGGTCCAAGAAATGAGAGGACATAGACTTTCCAAAACCTTGGAAAGTTTTTTGACTTCCGGAAAGAACCCTTATACTTTCTTACGCAGGTTCGCGGACCATAATAGAAGAGTGCTGCGGCGACTGAGTACTGAAGGGGTTGTGAGTGCCCTACTACGGCTGGCACTCCGCATGGCCAGCTATCCACCTTACTTCTGAAGGCCTGCCCTCCTTGAAAACAGTCCGCGCACCATGCGGCTCTGCTTTCGCACGACCATCAGTGTCTCTCGCCCACCCAGAGCCTCATTCCTCCCAGTTCGGCCTATCTACCTACCTCACCACTTCGCACATTGATCATCGTAGCCCATGGGTCATCGACGGAATGATTCAGAGCTGACTATATCATGAGCTTGACAATCATAACATCATCTGCCGAGTGGCCACCCAAACCTCTGTCCCGCATGCACATACACATCCGATTAGTCATTCAAGTGCCACCTACTAGCCAGCTGATTGTCAAGCTTGTGCTGAATGTCATTTCAAGTATTCACTAATTCAATTCTCTGCTGGAGCGTCAAATTCCTAGCGAGGCGATCTAGTAGTCACATTAAGAAGAACTCATGATCAGAGCGGCGTGTCGCCATGGTGTCGCATGAGAGAGCACCATGGTAGGTTGCCGATGGAGCTGACGGGTGGAGGCTTGACATTCTTGCCCATTCATGAACACCAAATTCTAGATCTGGGCGTGGAAGCCATCCAGACACAGGGACTCGTGAGAGATTGAGCTGTGCTGCCTTGAACCAAGGCCCCAGACCAAGCCCATGCATGTGCAGCCTCATTTCCATGGCACGGTCAGTCCCTCCCCGGGAATGTGTGCTCAAAAGTAATACTTCCCACATCTCACCAGGGATGATGCCAGCCTACATGAACGTACATGCAGCACTGCAGGGCGCACGTATCGCTTGACCAGTATGCTGAATCCCCGTCGCAGCAGGCGGTGCCGTTACATTTTGCTTTGTTTTGCGCATTATGATCTTTGATTCGCCCATTGCTGGATCTGCCTGGGCGCAACTGCCTGGCCACACGATCAGTTGGTCACCTTATTACTTTGATGCAGGCGGCCGGGGCGCAGTGGACAGGGATCGCTGGCTCAAGGCAAGTGGCCGATGAAAAGACGGCGCTGAGGCTGTGATAAAGATCATTGAGACCTAGAATACTGTTCGTCCTAGAAAGCTGTTTGTGTAAGATTGCGTCGATTGTCAACAATGGGAAACGGTGCTATTGCCGATACTGTTCTATTCAGCCCCAAGGTTAGTGTCACAATTGGTGATTCGTGGACCATGAGGCAACCGGCAAGGCAACCATGCTAAATACAGTACGCAGATCACGATTGACCGGGTATAGCAAGGAAGAGAACGGAGTGGCCTAGCCCGTTCTCATTAGTTGCATCCACTGTTGCAAGAGTTGACCCCTATCCAACACCCCACTCGGTACGGGTGATTGTCGCTGTTTGACATTGACGATTCGCGTTTCCTTCACCTCAACGCACGGCAGCGAATCGATTTGTAGCGACGTCAGCCAACTTGAATAGATCGCGCTCCATTTTCCCTACCGTCGTCTATCACAGCCCGCAATAGCCGGTGTCTCGTTCAACGAGTGGCCCATCTGTATGACAGTGCACTCATCCTTGCTTGGTCCGTGTTCGTGCTTGGCTGATTGTGGGCTACATTGAGGCCCACTCAATGTTCCTGTCCATGAATTGGGAATGGCTGCTGCAGGATTCTGACTATGCCTAAAAGAGCGGGCATGCAGATCGTGCCAATGCCTGTTTCGCGAGCAGAAAGAAGGCAGAAGCGCTAACTTCGTGGGAGACTTCAAGTCTCTTTCGACCGCCTACCAATCACCGCACCTGCCGATATCAGCGCGAGACTGCTGCAAAGCGTGCATCCGCGGACGTTTGCACTAATGCGAGGTTAAGTTCTGGGGTTTCCGATACCCGCATCATTCGGACAGGGATCGCAATGACAAGACACATCCCTTCTAGAGAACGCAAGTACCGGGTCTTTTCCTGGTAAGGCTGGTGAATCGTAAGGTCAATGGTCTGCTTTCCCCGAAGCCAAGCGGTCTAAAGAGACTCGTGAACAACAGTGATCGTCCCCTGTCTATGTAAAAAGACGGTAGTCAAGCTCCGCATTTGGAATACTACCGGGGGGCTTGGACATTAGGTCATTTCCAGAGCCTGCAGCTCAAATGGCCAAAAGCAAGGTCTCGTAGTGACCGACGCTGGGCAACTAAGTGCTCGCAGCTTTTTTTTTTGTTGGTCGAACGTTGTAAACCGTACTTCCTATCGTAGGGGAAGCTACAGTACATGCCTCTTGTGTTCAAGATCCCTGCTGGCTGCTCTTCAAATAGGGCACCTGCAGGCGTTACTGTAACATTCAGGCAATGCAACAACGACCTGCAAACTTGTCCGCATTATGGGGTGCTTGAAATTTGACTCGACTGCACAAGCGCGTCCATTTTGGGCCTACGATGATATGAAGCAGTCGGTTCGAGGTGGCTGGGAACTTCTCAAAATTGGGATCTCTGCACCAAGTCCAACGTGACGTGGGTGTCAAAAACCTCGGGACTGAACCTCGCATTAGTCTCGCATTAGTGCGTCGAGAGCTACCTCCAGTAGTACATCCCAGGTCCCTGCTGATTTCTTCTATGGGAAGGTAATGTATGGACTGAAGGTGGCGTGGAAGCTCCAGAAGTCAAGAACTATTTTGGCAAGACCCTCCAATCAAGCTAATATTACCCCTGAGCCATCATTGGATAGTGCAGTCATAACTGCTGAGGATCCACAGTTCCAAATGTCTATTGGTGGATCAAAGAGATGTTTGTTTCTGTGTCCTCTGACCATTTAGTCCCGGATCCTCAGGTACAGTAAATTCTGTCGTATGACGCTTAGATCCGGTAATGAAGTCGATTCCAAAGTTTATTTTAATTATTGAGGCCTCTCTTCTCTTCGATTTCGAGTGGCTCAGGGGCGGTTGAAGAGAGGCGCTGCCAGTGCCATTATTCCTGCCCTGTTAGGGCGGCGTGTGCGGCTCTAGGTCTGGTTGATGTTACAAGGGTGCTACAGTGTTTTGGGAATGGCTTCGGCGTGTTTGAATAAACGTATCGTTCACAAAAGGGAAGTGCGCTTCTCCAAACAGAATGTGGTCTCATGGCCGAGCAGCGACCATTGGTATACATTATATTACGATAGCTTGCACTGTCCTGATTGGCCAGTCGGGCCCACTCTTTTGCTTTAACCTCTGATTTCGCGTAACGTTATTGGTCATGTTTCCGACATGCTTGGCGTCTTACCGAGCACGGTATCATTCGAGGTCTGGAAACAGGATGGAAAAATATCTATGATGTGTAATATTTGGTTTTTACAGTAAATCGATCTTCGGAAATGCCTTTATCTCGACTCTTCTTCAAGTATCCCTCTGTGTTGTGCTTTCTTATTTTGACTCTGTATGACTGCAGATGAACTTGCGTACGACGAAATATCAAAACCCAGCATGAAAGTTTCCATCATGAAGGAATATCTCTCGACGGCCACCGCTGTCTTGCCCGCGCTGCGCATCCCTCAGTCTCTGACCTTCCAGGATCTGAACAGCTTGGATAAAACTCTGAGTGAGATGCTCTTGGCGAAAAACCGATATCCATTACCGAATGCCGGCCACAGCTCACCGCCACGCGAGGTTGACAGGCTCGTGGCACCACCACCGAGCCCAGTCTCCTTCGAACGGCAGCAACCTAGATGCTGCCTTTGAGGTTCCTTGAGTTGCATAGGGGTAGACTTCGGTATGTCTGATACGAAAGCCCTCCGCGGCTGGGCATGCTGTTGAGCCTTGGCTTGACCGTGGTGTCTTGATTCTGACTGGCTATACGGTACACACAGACATACGGACGAAGCATGTGGGCATAAGCGGCAAATATCTTATGTGGTGTGGGTGAAGATGACATAATCATACATGACACAAGAATCGGGATAACAATTCAGTGGAGGTATAAGTTAATTGCCATTGATAGATTCAACCAGACACTCGCGAGGTACTTGTGACATCTCTTATTAACGCTGAATTTCGGGCAAACGCCAATCTTGCTCGGTCACAGTACATGTAACGTCGCTGATCCGCAACGGGTGTCGCAGCATCCACAGCTTGCATTCATATGAAC
>NW_026517096.1:0-25462 GCF_026229845.1 Diaporthe amygdali
TATTATTATTATTATTATTATTATTATTATTATTATTATTATTATTATTATTATTATTATTATTATTATTATTATTAATTTTTAATATATTTTAATAATTAATTATATAATTAAAATATAATTATTATTTTATAATATAATATTTTATATTTAATATTATTTTTTAAAAAAAATATTTATAATTATAAATTTAAATAAAATAATTAATTTTTTATAAAAATTAATATTATTTATATATTAAATTTTTAAAAAATATAAAAAATTTATAATATTTTTATAATAAAAAATTACTTTTTATATTAATAATATTTATATTATAATTTAAATATTATAATATATATAATTTTTATTTATATATTATATATTTTATTTTTAATTTATAAAATATTTTTTTATATTTAATTAAATTTAATATTTTTTAATTTTAAATTATTTTAAAATAATAAATTTTAATATAAGCTTATAATATTTTTTAAAATAAATAAAATTTTAATTAATATAAATTTTTATAATTATTAAAAAAAAAAATTTATAATTATTTTAAAATAATTTAATTTATAATTTATTATAATTAAATTATTAAATTATTTTTTTAAAAATAAGTTTAATTATTATTTTATTAAAAGATTTAAAATATTTAATATAATTAATTTATTTTTAATAAATACTATTTTTAAAAAAATTAATAATAAAAGTAAATTTTATAACTTTATTTATAAATAAGTTTTATAATTTTTATAATATTTTTAAATTATAAATAAATAAAATATATATTAATATTATAAATAATATAATTAAAAAGTTAATAATAAATATTAATTTATATTATATATAATACTTTTTATATATTATTTATTAATATAAATTAAAATAAATATTTAATTAAAAATTAATTATTAAATTAATAATATATAAAAATAGCTTATTATTTATATATATAATATTAATAATAAGTTTATAATTAATTTTAGATTTTTTTAAAATTAAAATATAAAATTAATAATAATAATAAAACTTAAAAGTTATTTTTAAAATAAAAGATTTTATAATATTATATAAAAAATTTAAAAATAAAAGTATTTATTTTTAATATATTAATTAAAATTAAATTAGTATTAATTTTTATTAAAAAAAAAGCTTTAAAGGCTATAAAGTTTAAAATAAATAAAAGCTTAAAAAGCTGTAAGTGCTTATATAAATAATTACTTACTAGCTATACTTTATTTTTATATATACTTTTTATTATTTCTTTTTTTTAAAGAAAATAAAAAAAAGTAATTATATTAATAATTTCTTTATTTTAATATATAATTATACATAATTACTTATTTATTATTATTTTAAGTTTTTAATATAATTATTTTATTTTAATTTATTTATATTTATACTTTTTTTATATATAAAAAATTATTTTTAAAATAATTTTTATTATATTTATTTTTTATAACTATTTATTTTTATATATTTAATTATTTTAAAAATCTTTTTATAATAAACTTTTTATTATAAAATTATTATATTTTAATAAATATATTTTTAAAATTTATATTATATTAATAATTAAATATAACTTTTATTTTAATACTTTTTATATTTATTATATATTTTAGCTTTAAACTTTATAAACTTTTATTAAATTATTAATATAAAAATAATTATATATTTTATAAATATTATAAAAATATTTTATTAAAAGAAAATTTAATTTATTATTAAAATAATTTATAATTTATAACTTTTTAATAATAAAAAGTTAATTTTTAATATTAAAATTAAGTTTTTTTAATTATTATTTAATTTATTTTATAATTAAGCTTTTTTAATATAATACTTTATTATTTTAATATTTTATTTTTAATTAAACTTTAATAATATTAAAAATTTATATATAATTTTTAAAAGAAATAATTTATTTAATACTTTATATAAAAATAAAGCTTATATTATATTAAAATTTAATAATATAAAGTTTTAACTATTTTAATAATAATTAAAATTTATTATAAAATATTAATTTATTTATAAATAATTTATTTTTATTTAATTAAAAATTTATAAATATTTAAATAATATATATTTTTATTTAATTTTTAAAATATTAAATACTTTATTTATAAAATTTATAATAAATTATAAATATAAAATAACTTTTTATATTATATTAAAGCTATATTTATTATAATAGCTATTTTAAAATAGTTATTTAATACTTTTTTAATATTAAAAAAAATATAATAATTTAAAAGCTTTATTATACTTTATTATAAAAGTATTTTATTAAAATATATTAATATTATATATTTATAAAATTTTAAATTTTTATAAATAAATATTATTAATTATTATAATTATTTTAATTTTTATATAATTTTTTTTTAAAATATATATTATATTAATATTAAAAACTATATTAATAAATAATAATTTAAAATATTTAATTAAATAATTATATTAATATTTATAAGTTATAATATATATAAATTATAAAAAAAGTTTAAATATAAATAAAATATATTTTATTTTTTATTTTATTTTAAATATATATTTTTTTATATAATAATAAATTTAATATATTTAAATAATAAATAATAATAAAATAAAATTTTAATAAAATAATTATTTAATTAATTTATTTTATATATAAAAGTTAATAATTAATTATAATTTTAAAAGTTTTTATTATTATAAGTTAATAAGCTTTTTTTAATATTTTTTAAAAAATAATTATAATTATAAGCTTTTTATTATAAGTAAAGTAATTTAATTTTATATTATATATAAAGTAAAAATAAAATATTATTAAATAGTAATTATTATTATATATTTAAATAAATATATTAATTAAAATTTTATTAAATATATATATTAATATAAGAATATAAACTATAATAAATTTATAATTATATTTTTAATATTAATATTAAAATATATATATTTAATTTTAATAATATAAAATTTATATTTTATTAAATTAATTTAAAAGCTTATTTTATAAAATTTATTTAAAAAATATATATATATATATATATAATAAAAATTATAAGTTTTTTTATATTTATATTAAATTTTAAAAAAAAAATTTATTAAAATAAAATATTTATAATATATTAATTTATAAAAATTATTTACTTTTATAATAATTTATATAAAACTTTTTTACTTTTATTATATTTTAAAAAATCTTTTTTATATAATTTTTAATTTATATTTTTTAAAAATTAATTTTAAAAATATAATAATAAAAAAATAATATTTAATTTTATTAATACTTATTAAATATATTAAAAAAATATAAAACTTTAATAAAATCAATTTATATACTTTTTTTATTTTTTTTATATAATAAAAGTTTTTTATAATACTTTTTATTTTAAAATATTTTTATAAAGTAAAATTAAAATATAAATATATTTAATAAATACTTTTTTATATTATAAAAATAAATTATATTATATATAATAAAAATAAAATAAAAAATAATTATTAATATTTTATAAATAAAAATATAATATAAATAAATTTATAATATATTAATTAAAAAAAATTACTTTTATATTAAAATATTTATTAATAATTTAATATTATTAAAAGTAAAATTTTTATATTATTATTAAATTTTATAATTTATAATTTAAAATTTAAAATATATAAAATAATTTTTTTTTATAAATATAAAAAAAAGTTTAAAAAGCTTTTTATTTTTTTAATAAAATTAATTATATATTAAAAAAAAAGTTTTTTAAAGCTATATATTATATAATATTTTTAAAATATAATAAAATTAAAGTAAATAAATATAATTATATAAAATAAACTTTATATTAATAAATAATATTAAATAAAAATAGCTTATTTATATTATATTTAAATATTTATTTTAAATATTTATAAAGTATTTAATTTTATTAATTATATTTCTTTTTATATTTTTTATATATAATTAGTTTAAAAAATATTTATACATAATATATTTTTAAATTAAAAATTAAAGAATACTTATAATAAAATAAATAATAAATTTATTTAATAAAAAATAAATATTTATAAAAAAATATTAATAATAATTAAAATTTATATAATAATATTTTAAAATAATTATAAGCTTTTTTTATATAACTTTATTTTTATTTTATTTTTTTAAAATATAAATTTTAATTAAAAATAAATAGTTAAACTTTTATATTATATAATATTTAATTTTAATAAAATAAAATATATAAAAAATATATATTTTAATATATTAATAAAATAAAAAGAATAAAAAAGTATAATATTATAAATGTAATAGGAATAGAACTAGGGGAGCACTGTTAGTTCTTTAAAGGTACAAATAAACCCTATAGGCTAACAAGGTAAGCCTAAAAGGATTCGCTATATAATAAAAGCAGGTTATATAATAAAGCAAAAGGATGACTAAGATAATTAAAGCAATACTTTACTTTAAATAATCTAAATAATTTAATGCTTTTATTACTTTAAGTAAGCAATACTTTAAATAAGCCGCCTAAAGCAACGCTCCTATTACTCTAGCTAAAAAAATAAACTATATAAATTATATTTATTATTAATAAATAGTATTAGCTTAAAATAACTTTTTAACAGTTAATTTAAATATTTACTTAAAATAGCTATAAAGCTTTTAATTTACTATTATTATATATTACTTAAAATATTACTACTTTAAACATTTTTTAAATATAAACCTACTTACTAAATTTATTAGCTAAAAACTAGCTATAATTGTTATATTTTAACTGCTTTTATTTAAACGTTTTATATAAACCCTAAGTAATAATTTATATAGTTACTACTTTTACTTTAATATATTTTTTAGCTATATCTAAAAAAACCTTTAATAAAAGCTAAACAATAATAACTTTAAACTTTTATAAGCTTAATATTTTAAAATAATTAAAAAAATTAAAAAACTTTATACCTATATTTAAAAATAAGCTAGCTAGAATAATAAAATAAAAAAACTTAAAGTTAAGGTTAAAATACTTTAAAACACTATTAATATTATTAATATCTTAATTAAACTTAAAGAATCTATTAAGCTTACTAACCTAACCCCTTATAATAGTTCTTTAAAATAGTTATAAGCTTATCTTATTTAAATTAAAGCTTACTAGCACTTTTATAGCTTTAATAATTAGTTTAATAAAAAATAAATTATATATACAGCCTCCTTTTTAAAAAAATAGGCTTTAATATAGTTTAAACCTTATTTTATAAATTTCTTTAAAAAAAATAAGTTTAAATAATATAAGTAAAAAACTTAAAATATCTTTAATAACTTTAAAAATTATAAGCTTACTTTTAAATTACTTTTTTAAAACCTAAATAAAAAATAATAAGTAAAAAGGAAACTTATAAAACTATACTAAAAGGGATTTACTATAATTTATACTACAAAATTTTACTAAATCTATATTAAAATTAATTATATTAATACTATAAAAATCTTTATATTTTATAATAGGTTAAAAAATAAAGTAAAGGATAAATTATTTAAATTAAATTAACTAAATAATTTTATTTAATATATAAAATTAATTATTTAAATTAATAACTAAATTTATAAATATAAACTTAAAAAAAAAGGGTAAGATTTAATATATTCCTTTTACTAATAAAATAAACTAAATTTTAAAAAATAATACTAGCTATAAATAATAATTAACAGATAGTATTTAAGCCTAATAAAACTTAATACTATTTAAAAAAAACTTAAAAAAAATATTAAATACTATAATTATAATAAAAAAGGATATTTTATATAAAATTACTAAAGTAAGAAAAAGAATAACTAGAAACTAGTATTAAAGTAATAATAGGCTAATTTAGCTATTAAAGAATTTATAGAAAATTATATATTTATAAGCTAAATAGCGTGCTATAAAAATAACTATAATATGCACTTTTTAAATAAAAAAGCATTAAAATAGTTCCTAAAAGTGCTTAAAAAATAGAAAACTTTTATAATAATAAAATAAAAGCTATTTATAATTATAGTTAATGCTAATTAAATAGCACCTTTAAATTTAAAAAACTAAAACCCTTATAAGTAGGTAAATAAAGTACCCTTTATAATATTTAATATTAGTATTATCTAAATTATAATTTTAAAATAGGATAAAAATATAATAATATTAATAGTTTATAAAGAACTTTTTATATTATTATTAATATATTTTCTTAATAATAATCCTTAAATATATTATTAGTATTTAAATTATAAAGAAATTTTATAAGCTTTATATATTTTTAATAGGTATAAAATATATTATATAAATAAAATTAAAAAAGATTTTTTTCTTAAATAGCTAGGTATAATAAAAATAGTAAGGCTTTATAAATAAAAGGAATTATAATATTAAAGTATTTAATAATACTCTCTAAGCTAAGGATATATAATCCTTAAACTTTAAATAAACTACCCTTTATACTACCTATAAAACCTTAAACTATAAAAGTATTATTTATAAATTAATTATTAAATATACTTTAAATTAAAACTTTAAAACTAATATTAATACTACTAACTTAATATAGTTTTATTATTTAATAAAAAAGATATAATACTAAAAAACCTTATTACTATAATATAAGTATTAAAGGCAGTAAAAAGGCTTATATAAAAAGCTATTTAATAAATTAAAAAGATCTTAATAAAAAACTAAATAATAAAAAATAACTAAAGCTAAGTTTAAATAAGCTTTAATTAGCTTTAACTAATATAAAAAAGTTTTTTTATATAATAAATATTAAAAAATGCAAGTATATAAAAATTATACTATAGATTAAATAACAACCCTTTATAATACTTTTAAATAATAAAGCATAAAAAAACTTTATATTATTAATAGTAGTAAATTAATATAAAATATTATAATAATAGAAAATAAAACCTTATATACTTAGTATTATTAATAAATAAAAGGTATTTTATAAAAATAAAATTATTAATATAAAAATTAATTATTTATTAATTATTTTTAATAACTATAAGGAAATTATTTAGTTTAATATTATAAATATAATAAAATATAAAATTATATTAGGGATTTTATAGCTTAAGAAAAGCAACTTTTAAATTAATTAAACTATTAGCTAGATTTATTAGGACTAATTAATAAATAAGAAAGTTAAAAATAAGGAAATAAATTTAATTTTTAAAAATAACTATAATACTAGCACTTATATAGATTTATATAGTAAACCTTTTTAAAAATAAAAAAAGAATTTAGTTATTAAAATAGGAATAGCTAACCTCTTAAATAAATTAAATAAATAGCAATAGTACTTTAGTTTACTATAAACTAAAAGGAAAATAAAATAGCTAGCTTAGATAATATAGCAGCAAATATAAAAAATATAAAAATAATAATATTTAGCGCACTATAAAATAGTATAACTGCTATTTAAAAAGTTTATTTATTTTATATAATAATAGAAAAAAATAAATAATTTAAAATAAATCTTAAAAGAGTACTAAAAATATTTAAAGCTATTTTAAATAATACTTAATATTAAACTATTTAAATATAATTAGTAAAACTATAAAATATTTTTAAAAAAAAAAAGTTACCTTAAATTTTATAAAATCTATAACCTTAATAAAAAATAGCTTAAAATATTATAAAAATATTTTAATAATAACTTAAAAAAAGGATATATCTAACTATTTATATTATCTGTAAGCTACCTTATTTTCTTTATACTTAAAAAAAATAAAAAGCTATATTTTTATATAAATTATTAATAGCTTAATAAAATTATAATTAAAAATTAGTACTCTCTTTTGTTTATTAAAAAATTATATAATAAACTTTAAAGAATATAATAGTTTATAATATTAGATTTTAAAAGTATTTATAACCTTATTAAAATAAAATATAAAAAAAAATAGAAAACTACTTTTAAAATAAAGTATAGTTACTTTAAATACTTAGTTATACTTTTTAGCTTTATTAATATACCTGCCTTTTTTTAAGTAATAATTAATAATATTTTATAAGAATACTTTAACTACTTTATAATAGTTTATTTAGATAATATCTTAATCTTTTTAAGAATATTTAAGCAATATAAGCAATATATATACTAAATTTTCTAAACTTTTTAAAATATTAAACTTTTAATAAAATTAAAAAAAAGTTACTTTTATATATAAAAAGTTAACTTTTTTAAATATATAATTTAATTAGAAGAAATTAAAATATAGGCTTTTAAAATTATAATAATTAAAAATTAATTAATTTTAACTAATATTAAGGAAGTTAAAGGCTTTTAAAGTTATATTAACTTTTACTAATAATATATTAAAAACTACAAAAAATTATTTATACTATTAATTAACTTTACTAAAAAGAATTAACCTTTTAAATAAGGAAAAAAGGAATAAAATATATTTGATAAAATTAAGGAATAAATTTTTTTAAAACCTATATTTATAAAAGTAAACTTTAAGAAGGTTTATAAAATAGGTACTAACGCCTTAAATTTTGCTATTAAAGGAGAATTAGGATAATGTAATAAATAAGGATAATTTTACCCTATTATATTTTTTTTATAAAAATTTAATAAACTTAAATTAAACTATTTAATATATAATAAGGAACTAATAGTAATTATTAAAATATTTAAAAAATAGGAATATTATTTAATTAAAGTAAAATATTAAGTATAAGTATTTATAAATTATAAAAACCTGATATACTTTATAATTATTAAGGAATTTAATAAATAGCAAATTTAATAGTTAAAATACCTTTTATAGTTTAATATTAAAATTATATATTAAAAAGAATTTAAAAATAAAAGAGTAAATACTTTTAGTAAATAGTTAAACTATTAGTAAAAGGTTTTACTTAAAACCTATATAATATTTTATAAAAACCTAAATAAAAGCTTAAGTATAGGGTACTTAAAAGGGCAGTTTACTATAAACTAATTAAAAAATAACTTATTAAAATAATAAATTATAATAGCTTATTAAGTATAGTTTGCTATAAACTAACTTAATTAGGTAAAATAAAGCTATAAAGATATTTTAGGTAATAAAAAAGAGTAGCTATAAGATATAAATAAAACCTTATTTTATAAGGAAAAATACTACCTTTTAGTAGCTTTTTAAAAGAAAGTTATTAAAGAACTTTATAAAGTATTAGTATATAGCTATTAAGGCATTTAAGCTATATATTTAAGGCTAAAATAATATTAGAATTTCCTTAATATAAGATAAAAGGTAGCCTAAATTATTAATAAATATAACCTTTATAATAAAAGTAAGCTTATAAAATATAAGCTATATAGGCTATTATAACTACTATTAATGCTAAATAGATTATAGAAATTAATTAGCTTAAATTTTATTATTAAGCTTTTTCTATTTAAAGAATTAATAATAGGAGTTAGCTATAATAGTATTTTAGTTATAATAAATAAATTTATAAAATATATATATTTTATACCCTATAAAAAAGCTAATATAGCAAAAGAATTTATTTATATATTTTTTAGAATAATTATTAGCTAATATAAGCTGCTAAATAAAATTATATTTAATTAAAATAAACTATTTATATTAAACTTTTAGTTTTTTTTAATAAAATAATTAAAAGCTAAGTATAAACTTTTAATAATAATATATTTATAAATAAATAGGTAAATAAAATAATTTAATTAAATATTAGAATAATATATATATTATTATATTAACTATTAGTAAAACAATTAAGTATTATTATTATTATTAGTATAATTTATATATAATAGTATAGATATATATACTATTAATATTTTACTATTTTATATTAACTATAAATTTAATTTAAATATTTATTAATACCTAATTTTTAATATAAAAGTATTATAAGCTACTAATTATATAAAATAAATTAAAAATATTTATAAAAAAATTATAGTAAACTTAAGATTTATTTAAAAATATATAGTAAAATAAGTAAACTAATAAAGGTTAAAGGGACTAACTTTTAAAAAGGAAAATATAGTTTACTTATTTTATAAAAAACAAATTAAAACTAAGTAACCTAATAATAAACTTAAAAAGATTAAATTGTTTAAAGTTAAAAAAAAAATATTAAAAATAAATTATAAACTTATACTATTAAAAAGAATAAGAATTTATTTAGTTTTTTATATTTTTATATTAGAATTTATATTAGCTAATATAATGCTAGTTATTAGTATTAAGCTTAATAATTATAAATTAGAATATAAAGTAAAATATATTTTAAATTATTAAATATATAAAAAAATAATAGAATATTTAATTAAATAGGAGAATTATAGTAATAAAAATAATTTATAAAAACCTATTTAAAACCTAGTAAACTACTAAAAGGTACTTTAAGCATATTATTAAATAACTAGCTAGAAAAATCTATATTAGCAAACTCTATTATAAAACCCTAATCTATAACGCTAAAACCCTTATTTTATTAAATATTAAAAACAGCTTTAAACTTTTTAACCACAACTTAATTAACAGCTTTAGCATAATTAGCCTTTTTAAATATATTTAAAGCAGCTAAACCTTTATTTACTAAACTAGCTCTATAATAAACTAAAAACTTTCTTTAATAATATAAATAATCTAAATAGGCTATTACCTTACTTACCTAATAATAAGCCTTATATAAAGCCTTTTAGGCCTTAAGCTCTTAAAAATATAACTTCTTTTTTTTTATAATAACTTAAAATACTAAAGGAATAATTAAAAAAAAAAAAAAAAAAAGAAAATAAAAAAATAAGGAAAACTAAAATTTATAAGCACTTATTAGCACCTTAAAGCTATTATACCTTTTACCTTATTTAATATAAGCAAAATAACAGGAAATACCCTTTATTATTTAATAAAACTACTTTTTTATAAAATAAAATAAATAAAGTATAATTTTAAAGCTTAATAACTTAATAAATATAAATAATTAATTATACTAATTCAATTTCTTAAAATATAGTTTTTTTATATATAATAATATAATTATTAGTAAAATAAATATAATAAATATATAAAAGGAAATAGGAAAAAAAAAAACTTACTTAGATTTTTTAGAAATAAAAAAGTAATAAAAAAGGGGAATAATATTATAAATATAATAGGAATAAAACTAAAAAAATACTATTAGTTCTTTAAAAGTATAAATAAACCCTATAAGCCAGTAGGGCAGGCCTAAAAGGATTTACTATATAATAAAAGCAGGTTATATAATAAAATAAAAGAATAACTAAAATAACTAAAGTAATGCTTTACTTTAAATAATTTAAATAATCCAATATTCCTATTGCTTTAAGTAAGCAACGCTCTAAGTAAGCCGCTTAAAGCAATACTCCTATTGCTTTAGCTAAAAAAATAAACTATATAAATTATGCTTATTATTAGTAAATAGTATTAGCTTAAAATAGCTTTTTAATAGTTAATCTAAGTATTTACTTAAAATAGCTGTAAAGCTTTTAATCTACTATTGTTATATATTACTTAAAATATTACTACCTTGAATATTTCCTAAATATAAACCCGCTTACTAGGTTTATCAGCTAGGAACCAGCTGTGATTATTATATATAAAATATATTATTAAAAGCTTTATATAAATATAAAATTATTAATTAATATTAAAAGTATAATATAAAAAATATTTATAAGAAAAATAACACTATAATATAAATTAAATATAATATATAATTTATTACTTTAAAATAGTAAAATAAAATATATTTACTTTTAATATATTATATAAAATAGAAAATAATTTATAAAATTAAAATTATTAATATAAAAATAAATTATATTTAAATTTAATTTATTAAAAAAGAAATACTTTATTTAATATTAAATATATAATAATTATAATTAATTATTTACTAATATATTTAATAAATAAATTTATTTTAAAATAATATTTAAATTAATAATATTTTAAATAGCTTTTTAATAATTAATTAAAAAATTTATAATTATTTAAAATAAATATAATTTATATTTATAAATTATAAAATATAATAGCTTATTTAATAATTTTTATAATTTATATAAATTTTTTATATAAATAAATAATTATATATTTTATAGTATTATTAAACTTTACTTTTTATAAATTTAATAAGTTTTTTTTAAAATTATTAATTTTTTTTAATTTTATTTATATTATAATTTTAATATTAGTTTTTTTTATTTATTTTTTATAAAATATTAATTTTTAAATTATTTATAATATATAATTTTACTCTTTTTTAAAAAACTATTTTTATATAACTTTTATTTATATATTTTAAAATAATATTAAATATTATTTTAAAATTATTTTATTTTAAAAAAATAGTATTTATATTTTTACTTTATTAATATATAAAATAAGTATAATTTTTATTTTATTTTATATTATTTATATAAATAATAATATTTTTTTAAAGTAAAAAATAAATTATAATATAATTATTATATAACTATATTTATTTTTATAAAATTATTAAAATATTTATAAAGTTAAATTTTAATTTTTTTTTTTTTTTTTTTTTTTTTTTATTTAACTGTTTTATAATATAATATTATATTATATAAAATAAAAAAGCTAAAAAGTATTTTTATAAGTTTAAAAAACTTTATAAAGAAAGTAATAAAAAATAAATAAATATTTTATAAATTTAAATTATTTTAAAAAATAATATTAAAATATTATAATTTAAAAATAGTATATAATTTATTATAGTTTTTAAATATTAAATATATTAAAGTAATTAAAATTTAAAATAAAGAAAAAAAAGTTTATTTAACTATATATAGTTTAGGTTTTAAAGCTTTAAATTTTAATTTTATTTTTTAAGCTAATAATAAGGTTAAAGTTATTAATTAAAGCGCTATAATAGTAAATATTAAAGTTAATTTTTTTACTAAATATCTTTTAATAATTATTTAAGTTTTAATATATTTTTATAAATTAATATTATTATTATAGTTATTTTATTTAATTATATACTTTATAGTATTACTATATATTTTATAATTAAAGATTTATTTAAACTTTTTATTTTAGCTTATAAATATTATATAAAATATTATAAGTAATTTAATATTAATTAAAAGTAATTTATATTAAATATTAAAAATTAAATAAACTTTTAATATTTATTATTTTATTTAAAAATACTATTTAAATATATAATTAAAAAGTTTTATATATTTTATTATTTAATTATAAGTATAATATAGTAAATAATTTATATTTAGCTTTTAATTATTTTATTTTAATTTAAATTAATTTTTAAAAAAATATAAATAAATTCTTTTATTATATAAAACTTAATTTATTACTTTTATAAAAAGAATTTAAATAATAAAGTTTAACTTAATTTATTTTTAATAATTTTTTAAGTATTAATACTAAATAAAATAGCTTATATAATATATATTTTATAAATAAGCTTTTATTAGTAATATTATTATTTTAAAAAGTTTTAATTAGAAAAAGTTTTAAAATAAAATAATTTTAATATTTTATTTTAAAAATATAATTATAATATCTTTATATATATATATTAAGTATTTTTAAAAAGAATTAAAAATAAATATTATTTTTTTATATAAAAAGTTTTTACTTTTAAGTTCTTTTTATAATAAAAATAAAAAGACTATATAATAAAAAAAAACTAATAAATAAATAATATATAATACTTATAATAATTTTATAATTAAAATATAAAATAAATAAAAATAATAATTAAATTAAAATATTATTTTTAAAATAAAATAATTTATAATTTATTTAATATAATAATATTATTATTTAAATTTATTATTATTAAAAAATATACTTTTATTTTTATTTTTATATAATAAAGATTTTTTTATAATTATTTTAGCTTTTATTATATTATTTTATATATAATATTATTTTTTAAAAAAGTTTACTTTATATTTTAAATATAAAATTAAAGAAAATAAATATATTAATAATATTAAAAGTAATTATATTAATAAATATAAAAAAATATTATTAAATAATTTAATTTATAAGCTTTACTAACTTTTAAAATAATTATAATTATAAATTAAATTCTTTTATTAAAAAATAAAAAATTACTTTTAGTTAATTATAAAAAATATAATTATTTTAATTTTAAAAAAATAAATTTAAGTTTTATTTTTAAATATAATTTATTAAATAAAAAAGTATTAATTAATTATAAATTATTTTTAATTATAAATATATTTATATTAAAATAAATTAAATATAAAAAAGTTTATTTAATAAAAAACTTAATTATTAATTTATTATTTATAGTTTTTTTAATATTATATATTTTAAAAATTAATTTTAATAAATTTTTTAAATAGTTTTTATAAATAATTAAGTAAATTCTTTTTATTTAATAATATTTTTTAAAATTTTATAATATAAATTTATATTTTATTTATTATAAATAAAATACTTTTTTTTAATTATAATAATTTAAATATAATTTTAAATATAATATTATATAATTATTATATAATATTAATTAAATTAAAATTATTTATATTAAATAATATTATTATAATTATTTAATTTTTATATTTATTAATATAAAATTAAGTTATTAATAAATAATTTTAAAATTTAATTATATTATTTATTTAAATATTTTTATTGAAATTATTTAATTTATTATTAATTTATATATATTTTTTATTTTATTATAAAATACTTATATAAAAGTATTTTTAAATTAAAAAATATTTTAAAAAAATTAAAACTTTATTATTAAAAATATTATATAGCTATTTAATATATATTTTATAATTAAAAAAGATTAAATTAATTATAAATAATTTAAATTAATTAAATTATTAAATAAAAGTTAAAGTTTTAAAAAGTATTTTTAAAATTTTAAAATTTAGTAAATAATAATAAAATATTATTATTATTATTAAATTTATTATTTTTTATTTTTTATTTAATTTTTTTTTTATTCTTTTTTTTTCTTTTTTATATTATGTTTTTTATTTTATTTTTATTTATTTAAAAATTAAAATTAAAAAATAATTTATTTTTAAAATTATTATTAATTATTTTAAAAGTTTATTTTTAAATAACTATTTAGTAATAAACTTTATACTTTTACTTTTTTATTTTTTTTAAAAATTTATTATTAATTTAACTTTTTCTTTTTTTATTTTAAAATTTAATAAAAAAATAACTTTAATTAAATTCTAATACTTTTAAAAATTATTATAAAATTATTTTTAAAAATATATTATAAAAAGAATATATTTAAAAATTTTAAATTTTTAGTTTTTTTATTAATATATATATAAATAGTTTTAATATATAAAATATTTTTTATATTTTAAATTATAATTAAATATAAAAACTTTAAAAGCTTTTTTATTTATTTTTTAAAGTTAGTTTTAAATATAATTAAAAAGTAATAATAAAAAAGTAATAAAAATAAAAAGTAAAATAAAAAATAAATATTATATATTATATAAAATAATTTAATTTTTTATAAATAATTAAAAAGATTACTAAAAATATAATATATATATATATATAAGCTATAGATTTTTTTGTATATTATAATTTTATTTTAGTTTTTTTATTTATATAATAATTTACTAATATTAATAAAAATAAATAAATATATATATAATTACTTTTTAAAAAGTATATTAATAATATATAACTTTTAAAATAATAATTTTTTATATTTACTTATTTATATTAATTAATATTAGCTAAAATATATATTTAAAAAATATTAAAATTAGTTTAAGTATATATTTTTATTTAATTATAAAAAATAGCTAAAAGCTAAAATCTTTTAAAGCTTACTTATAGCTATAAATACTAATAATACTATTTATATAATTAGTTTATTATTTATTTATTTTTAATTAAAATTAATTTTAATATTAAATTAATATAAAAGTCTTTTATATTTTTTTAAAAAAAATAAAGCAATATTTTCTTTATTTATTATATAATTATTTTTTTTATAATAATAAGTTTAAAAAACTAAAAATAAGTTTTTATTTAATTTTACTTAATACTTATAATTTTATTTATTAAAATAAAGTTTAACTTTTTTTTATTATATTTTAAAAATTAAAAATATTATATAAGTATAAAAAAGTATATTTTATATTTAAAACTTTCAATTAATTATTTTTAAATATTTATATTAAATATATAAATAAATAAAAGCTTTTTTATAATAAAACTATTAATTATAAGTTTTATAATTTTTTTTATTTAAAATATATAATTAGTAATATATATAAATTATTATAAATTACTATTATTATTCTACTTTTATTTTATTTTTAAATTATAAGTTAAATATTATTAAATTTAAATATTATTATAAAGTTTTTATTAAGAGTGTAGAAGTTTGTATAGCTATATTAGAGTTTTGTATGGATCAATGTATTTTTTTCTTGGCAGCCACTACAACAGCTTCTGATTAGCTTAGAAAGAGTTAGCGGTCTTAGCAACTACCATTTCACAGTCTTCGCGGGTTAGACCTCTGGGACTCAGCAGCGCTTACCAGCACTGTTGCTCCTCGCCCCAGCCAGCCCTTTCTAAAAATTATTATCCTTTTCTTCCAAATTATATTTTTACCTCTTTTTTTTTTTTTTAAAGGGCTAGCTGAGGCGAGGAGCGATGGTGCTGGTAGGCGCTGCCGAGTCCTAGAAGTCTAACCCGTAAAAACTGTGAAATAGTAGTTGCCAAGACTCACTAACAGGGGGGGCCCACAACTACATCTAGCCGTACGAAACTCCAATATGGCCGTACAAATTTCTACACTCTTTATTAAATAAATATAAAAGTATTTATATATTAATTTTAATTATTACTATTATAAGCTTTCATTTTATTATAATAATTATTTTTAACTTTTTAAATATTTTAAAAAAGTATTTTAATTTATATTTAATTTTATTTACCTTATATATTACTTATATTTTACTTTTTCTTAATTAATCATACTTTTTAATATTTAATTTAATTTATTAAAACTTTTTATACTATTACTTTATTTTTTCAAATATTATTTATAAAGCTTATTCTTAATTTTAATACTTAATTTAATAAATTATATATAATAAATTAAGCTTATTTAGCTTATATATTTTTACTTTTTCTTTATAGCTATTATAAAATATAAAGACTTAAATATTATTAATATAATTTATTTCAATTTTATAAAACAAGTTATTATTAAGCCTTTTTATTTAGTTTATTTCTCTTTTATTTACTTTTATTTTAAATAAATTAAAACATTTTTAAAGCCTTTATAATTGCAAAAGAATTTTTATTTTTCTTATTTATATTTACTTAGTTTTTACAATTTTTAATAAAATTAAATATAACTTATATAAATATCCTTTATTTAATTAATAATACTTTTAATAAAACTATTAATAAGCTTAAATTTATATAAAATAACCTTATAGCTATCTAAAAATACTATTATATAAAATAAAATTATTAATATTATTATTATTATTAAATAAAATTAAAATCTATTAATAATATTAATAATAACTTTAAAAGTTTTATTTTTAATAAAGTTTTTTTATTAAGCTTATTTATTAATAAAAGTATAAAGTTTAGTTATTTTATTAGTTTATTTTAAAAAAAAACTATTAAATATTTACTTTTTATTATTATAAGCAATATTATTTAATTTTATAAAAAACTATATTAAAATAAGTTATTATTTTTTAAATTAAATAAATTTATAATAAAGAAATATTTTAATATAATATTATTAAAAATTTATATAAAAGATTTTAATATAAATAGTTAAAATATTAAAATTATAGTAAGTTTTTAGTTAAAAGATTTAATATATAAGTTTATATTAAAAGAATATTTAAAATAGAAATATTTTAAATAATATATATTACTAGTTAGTTAAAAGCTTTATAGTTATTTATAGTAAATAAATAAAGTAAATATTAAAAAATTATTTAAAGATAATACTATATATATAATAATAAGTATATATTATAAAGTTAACTTTTTTAGCTAAAATTATTATATTTATTAATTATTTTATTCATTTATAATATTAATTTAAATAGTTTAAAAATAAATATTTAAATTTAATTAATTTATTTTTTATAAAAGTAAACAATTATTTTACTTATAGCTTAATAAGAAATTTTCCTTTATATATAATTATTCTTATTAGCCTAGTAAAACTTTTTTAAATTTATTATTTTTTGTTAGTTATATTTATATTATACTTAAAAGAATATTTAAAAAAAATAATAATATTTAATATTAAATTATTTAAACTTAATTTATATAATTATAAATTATTAGTAATTAAAATTATAATTAAAGATTTGTAAATTTTATAAATAAAATAAAAATTAATTTTAAGTATTATAAATTATTTAATAAAAAAAACTTTTAAAATATATTAAAATATTTATATTATTAGCTAAGTACTTTATTTTATTTATTATTAAATTATTAAAAACTTAATAATATTATAATAAATATTTTTTAATATTTTTAAAATTTATTTTATATATATAAAAAACTTAAATTATTTATAATAATAATCTTTTTTTATATATATTTATTAATGAAATAATTATAACTTTTATAATATTATAATAAATATAACTTTTATTATTAAAATAATTTATATATAATATAATATAATATATATATATTTATATTATTAATATTATATTGCTTTTTATTATTTATATTTTATTATTTTATATAAATTATATATAGTTTTAAAAATAAAAGTATTTTAAAGTTTAAATTATATAATTAATATAAAACAAAGTTTAATTTTAATAATTTATTATTTATATTTAAAAAAGGAAATGTAAATTTTTTTTTAAAAGAATAAAGTATAAATTATTTACTTTATAAAAAATAAATTTAAATTAATAAAACTAAAAACAACTTTTAATATAATAATTAAGAATAAATATTAGCTTTTTTTAATTAAAAATATAAAAACATATTTAATTTTATATATATTAATTTTAAAATTAAATTATATAAATAATTAATTAACTTAAATAAAAAAATTAATATAAAATAATTATAAAAACTATTAAGGATTTATTAAATTATAAAAAGGTATTTTTAAAAATATTATTAAATATTTAGTATAAAAGAAATCTAGTATTACTACTTAAAACAACTTAAATAAACAAACTACTTTTATAATAAAGCCTTTAAAGCTTTAAAAAGCACTCTTTTAATATTTTCTTTTTTATTATAATACTAATTAAAATAAGACTATTAGTTAATTCTAAGAACAGATACAAGCTAGCTATTATACAGTTAAATAATAAAGAAAGAAATGCGCTAAGCTATATAACTTACTAGCTTATAAAGAAAATAAATTACTTAAGTTAAAACTAAGTTGAATAGCTAGCATTTAAATTAAAAAATACTTTTTTAAAAATATTTAAGTTATTATTATAAATAAATTAAATTATTATTAAAGTATTTTATTTAAATCTGGTTTTATAACATTTAAATCTTTACTACTATTTAATAAAATTAATTTATTATAATTTTAATATAAACTTTTAATTTTTTAATTTTTTTTTATTTTTAAATTTATTTATAAAAATAGTTTTTATAAATAAATTTAAAAATAAAATTAATAATTAGTTTTTAAGATAAGTATAGGTTAGCTACTATATAGCTAAATAGTAATAGAAAGAATGCACTAAGCTATATAATTTATTAGCTTATATAAAGTATAAATTATATAAATTAAAATAAAACTAAATAAGCTTAATATTTAAATTAAAATACTTAATTTTAAGCTATTTAAGTTAATGTTATAAATTAATAAAATTATACTTTAGCTTAATAATTTAAGTTAAAAAACAAATTATATAAAATATATTTATTATTAAGTAAATAATATTAGCTTAAAATAGTTTTTTAGCAGTTAATATAAGTATTTACTTTAAATAGCTATAAAAATTTTAATTAATTATTATTTTATATTACTTAAAATATTACTATTTTAAATATTTTTTAAATATAAACTTATTTATTAAATTTATTAATTAAAAACTAGTTATAATTATTATATTTTAACTATTAAAATAAATACTTAATAATCTTAAAAACTACTTAATAAAATAATTTAATATAAAATACTTATAAATAAATAAAATTAATAAAATAAAAAAATAAAATAGTTTTAATAAAATATTAAAACTTTTAAAGCTATTATTAATATTAATAATATTTTAATTTTAATTAAAAATAATATTAAATTTAATAGTTTTATTTTATATAATAAAATTTTAAAATAATTATAAGTTTACTTTATATAAGTTTAAGCTTATTAATACTTTTATTAAATAAATAATTCATTAAATATAAAGCAAGTTATATATATAGTTTTTTTTTTAAAAAATAAATTAATTTAAACTAAATTTTATAAATTATTTAAAAAAAAGAATATTTTAAAAAATATAAGTAAAAGATATAAAAAATTTTATAACTTATGTAAAATATAAAAATAATTTAAAACTTTTATTTTAAATTTTTAATAAAAAATAAAAAGCTAAATATAAACTTATAAAACTTAAATAAAAAGGTTTAACAATAACTTATATTATAAAATTTAAATAAATTTGAATATAAATTAATTTTATAAATAATACTAAAGTTTTTATATTTTATAATAAATTTTAAAAAAAAGTAAAAAATAATTTAATTGAATTAAATTAATTGAATAATTTTATATAATATATTAATTAAGCTATTTAAATAAGAAAAAAACTTTATAAATAATATTTAAAATAAAAAAATAATAATAATAAAAATTTTTAATAAAATAGTAATTAAATAAATATAAAAAAGTACTATTAGCTAAAAATAGTAATATATAAATAATTCTTAAACTTTATAAAATTTAATATTATTTAAAAAAAAATATTTAATATTATAATTATAATAAAAAAGAATATTGTATAATATAATATAAAAGTAAAAAAAAAAAATTAAAAGCTAGTATTAAAAATATAATAAATTAATATTATTAAATAATTATAAATATTTAAAAATATATAAAAAAAAGCTAAATAAAATATTTTTAATAATTATTATAAAATATATAAATTTAATAAAAAAAGTTTAAAATAGAGTTTTAAAGTATTTAAAAAATTAAAAATACTTATTATGGTAAAATAAAAGCTTATAATAATAGGTTTTAAAATTAATATAATAATAGCTTTAAATTTATAAAATTAAAATTTTTATAAATATATAAATAAAATATTTTTAATAATATTTAAAATAAGTATTAATTAAATTATTATTTAAAAATAAAATTAAAATATAATAATAATAATAGCTTACAATAAACTATTTAAATAATTATTTATATAATTTTTATTAAATAATTTAAAAATAATATGTATTTTTTTAAAGTATTTATAATAATATTATAAGTAAATTAAATAATTATTAATAAATTATAATATATAAACTACTTATAATTTTAAAGCTTTTTACTTTTAAAGCTTAATTATAATTAAAAATATTCTTTTTTTTAATTTTTATTTTTTAATAAAATAAGGTTTTATTTAAAATTATATTATAAAAAGAATATAAAAAAGGTAAAGCTTTTAAATTTTACTTATTATTATAAAATTTTAAATAAAACTTTATTTTATGAAAAAAAAATAAAAAGGAAAAATACTTTTAATTATAATTAAACTTTAAAAGTAAAAAGCTTTAAAGCTATAAATAGTTTATATATTATAATTTATTTATAATTACTAAACTTACTTATAATACTATTATAATACTTATAAAACTTTAAATTAAAATAATAATATTTTTAATTAAATTATTAAATTTATTTTAAATTAAAACTTTAAAATTAATATTAATAGTATTATATAAATATAAGTTTATTATTTAATTTTAAAAATATATAATTAAAAAATATTATAATAATAGTAACTATATTAAAAATAATATAAAGCTTAATTAAAAAAGCTATTAATAAAATTAAATAATAAAAAATAATAAAACTTGTTTTTAAATAAGCTTTAAATAATTATAAAAAATTTAAAAAAAGTATTTATTGTATAATAAATAATAAAAAATATAAATATATAAAAATTATAATATAAATTAAATAAAAGCTATTTATTATATTTTTAAATAATAAAATATAAAAAATTTATTTTATTTATAATAATAAATTAATATAATTTATTATATTAATTTATTATTATATTAATTTATTATTATAAATTTTATATTTAATATAATTAATAAATAAAAACTAATTTAAAAAAACTATTTAATTTATAATTATAAATATATTAAACTATAAATTAATATTAAAAATATTATATTTAAAAGAAAGTAATTTTTAAATTAATTTAATTGCTAATTAAAATTTTTAAAATATTGATTTTTTTTAAAATAAATTAAAAATAAAAAATTTAATTTAATTTTAAAAGATAATAATAAGATTTATATTTATATATATAATAATAATTAGTAATAAAATTTTAAAAAATATAAAAGAAATAATATATATAATATAATAATATTTTTTAAAATATTTATATAATAAGTAAAAAGAAAATAATAACTTTTATATATAAAAGTATTATAACTATTATTTAAAAAGTTTATATACTTTATATAATAGAATAAAAAAATAAAATTTAAAATATATTATAAAAGAGTATAAAAAATATTTAAAGTTTATTTAAATAATATTTAATATTAAACTATTTTAATATAGTTAATAAGTTTATAAAATATTTTTTAAAAAAAACTTAATTAAAGTTTTATAAAATTTATAAATTTAATTAAAATTAATTTAATATATTATAAATTTATTAAAAAAATTAAAAAAAAAATATTTAACTTTTTATATTATTAGTTTAAGATTTTAAAGTATATTTATATATAAATTACTAATAATTTAATAATATTATAATAAAAAATAGCTATTTTTTTTTATTTAAACTTTAAAAAGCTAAATAGTTTATAACTTTAAATTATTAAAAAATTATAATATTATTAAAATAAAAAGCAAAAAAAGTATTTTTAAATTAAAATATAATTACTTTAAATATTTAAATATATTTTTTAGTTTTATTAATATATTAACTTTATTTTTAGTTATAATTAATAATATTTTATAAAAGTATTTTAATTTTTTTAAAATTATTCAAAAATTATAAATAATATATATATTAAGTTTTTTAAATTAAAAAAATTTACTTTTATATATATAAAGTTAATTTTTTTTAATACATAATTTAATAAAAAAGAATTTATATATAAAATTTAAATTATAATAATTAAAAATTAATTAATTTTTATTAATAATAAAAAAAAGCTTTCAAAGCTATATAAATTTTTATTAGTAGTTTATTAAACATTATAAAAATAATAAAAATATTTTAAAACTTTTTATAAATTTTATTTAAATAAAATAAAATAAAAAGTATTTAATAAAATTAAAAGAATAAATTATATTAAAACTTATACTTATAAAAGTAATTTTTAATAAAGCTTATAAAATAAATATTAATACTTTAAAGTTTATTATTAAAAAAATAAAAAGAATTTTATTAAATTATATTTTTTTTATAAAGATTTAATAAGTTTAAATTTAATTATTTAATATAAAATAAAAGTTTTATAATAATAATTAAAGTATTTAAAAAATAAAAATAATATTTAATAAAAGCTAAATATTAAATATAAATATTTATTAATTATAAAAATTTAATTTACTTTACTATTATAAAAGAGCTTAATAAATAATTAATTAAATAAATAGAATTTTTTTAATAGTTTAATATTAAAATATTTTATTAAAAAAAATTAAAAATAAATAAGTAAATACTTTTTTTAAAAAAAACTATTAATAAAAAGAATTTTTAAAATATAAATAATATTATGTACTAATAGTAATAAAAGTTTTAAAATAATATAGTGCTAATTAATTATAATTTATAAAATATTTTTTTAAAAAAGCTTAAATAATAAAATTAAATAATAGTATAAGAATATTTTAAATAGTAAAACTATATAGCTATAATATATTAATAATAATAAAAATAAGTATTATTTATTAATATTATTTTAAAATAAATATATTATAAAACTTTTAAAAAATATTAATATATAAGTATTAAATTATTTATACTATATATTTAAATTTTTTAAAAAAAAGTATTTATAATAAAAGTTAATTAATAAAATATGAGCTATATAAGCTATTTTAATTATTATTAATACTTAAAAAGCTATAAAAATAAATTAAATTAAACTTTATTACTAAGTTTTTTTATTAATAAAACTAATAAATAAAATTAAATATAATAAATTTATAAAATATATTTATTTTATATTTTATAAATATATATATATAGTTATATATTATTGAAAAGTTTAAATTTTAAGCCTTTTAATTATATTATTTTTATTTATTTATTATTAAAACTTATAAAAATATACTTAAATATTTTTATATTAATATAGTTAGTGTATACTTTTTTAAATTTATATAGTTATAAACTATATTATTAATATATATTATAATTAATATAATTTTAATAATATTTTAAAATATAACTTTTTATATTTATTTTTTTTATTATATTTTTATACTTTAAATTATTATATATATATTACGATAACTTATTAAAAAAATATAAAAGCTAAAAAAGAATTTATTTATATTTAATTATTATTATATAATTTATATAATATATTAATATTTAAAAATAAGTTATATTAAAAATATTTATAGCTAATTATAATATTAAACTTTATTAGTTTAAGCTTTTTTTTAAAAAAAAAGTAATTAATAAAAATATTTATATCTAAATAAAAAAAAAGTATTAAATTATAAGTATTTAAAACTTTAAAAGCTTTATAAATTTTTTTAGCTTTAAGATTTTATTATTATTATAATTAAAAATTTTAATATAGTTAATTATTATAACTTTAATAAAAATAAACTTAATAATTAGTTTTAAAAATAAGTATAAGCTAGCTATTATATAGTAAAGTAATAAAAGAAAAAATTTATTAAATTATATAATTTATTAGCTTATATAAAGTATAAATTATTTAAATTAAAACTAAGCTAAATAAGCTAATATTTAAATTAAAATACTTATTTTAAGCTACTCAAGCTAATATTATAAATTAATAAAATTATATTTAAGCTTAATAATTTAAGCTAAAAAAATAAATTATATAAAATATACTTATTATTAAATAAATAGTATTAATTTAAAATAGTTTTTTAGTAATTAATTAAAGTATTTACTTTAAATAGCTATAAAGCTTTTAATTAATTATTATTTTATTTTATTTAAAATATGTGACGATCACAGCTGGTTCCTGGCTGATAAACCTAGTGAGCGGGTTTATGTTCAGGGAACGTTCAAGGTGGTG
>NW_026517097.1:0-21087 GCF_026229845.1 Diaporthe amygdali
ATTAATAATATTTTATAAAAATACTTTAATTATTTTATAATAGTTTATTTAAATAATATTTTAATTTTTTTAAAAATGCTTAAATAATATAAATAATATATATATTAAGTTTTTTAAACTTTTTAAAATACTAAACTTTTAATAAAACTAAAAAAAAGTTATTTTTATATATAAAAAGTTAACTTTTTTAAATATATAATTTAATTAGGAAAAATTAAAATATAGGCTTTTAAAATTATAATAATTAAAAATTAGCTAATTTTAATTAATATTAAAAAAATTAAAGGCTTTTAAGGTTATATTAATTTTTATTAATAATATATTAAAAATTATAAAAAATTATTTATATTATTAACTAACTTTATTAAAAAGGATTAACTCTTTAAATAAGGAAAAGAAGAATAAAATATATTTAATAAAATTAAAAAACAAGTTTTTTTAAAATTTATATTTATAAAAATAAACTTTAAAAAGGTTTATAATATAAGTATTAATACCTTAAACTTTGCTATTAAAGGAAAACTAGAATAATATAATAAATAAAAATAATTTTACCTTATTATATTTTTTTTATAAAAATTTAATAAATTTAAACTAAACTATTTAATATATAATAAAAAACTAATAATAATTATTAAAGTATTTAAAAAATAAAAATATTATTTAATTAAAATAAAATACTAAATATAAGTATTTATAAATTATAAAAACCTAATATATTTTATAACTATTAAAAAACTTAATAAATAATAAATTTAATAATTAGAATACCTTTTATAGTTTAATACTAAAATTATATATTAAAAAGGATTTAAAAATAGAAAAATAAATACTTTTAATAAATAATTAAACTATTAATAAAAGGTTTTATTTAAAACCTATATAATACTTTATAAGAACTTAAATAAAAGCTTAAATATAAGGTGCTTAAAAGGGCAGTTTGCTATAAACTAATTAAAAAATAACTTATTAAAGCAATAAATTACAGCAGCTTATTAAATATAATCTGCTATAAATTAACTTAATTAGGCAAAATAAAGCTATAAAAATATCCTAAATAATAAAAAGAAGCAGCTATAGGATATAAATAAAACCTTATTTTATAAGGAAAAATACTACTTTTTAGTAGCTTTTTAAAAGGAAATTATTAAAAAACTTTATAAAGTACTAATATATAGCTATTAAAGCATTTAAGCTATATACTTAAGGCTAAAATAATATTAGAATTTTCCTAATATAAAATAAAAAATAGCTTAAATTATTAATAAATATAACTTTTACAATAAAAGCAAGCCTATAAAATATAAACTATATAAGCTATTACAATTATTACTAATATTAGATAAATTATAGAAATTAATTAGCTTAAATTTTATTATTAAGCTTTTCCTATTTAAAGAATTAATAATAGGAATTAGCTATAATAGTATTTTAGTTATAATAAATAGATTTATAAAGTATATATACTTTATACCCTATAAAAAAGCTAATATAATAAAAAAACTTACTTATATATTTTTTAAAACAATTATTAGCTAATATAAGCTGCTAAATAAGATTATATTTAATTAAAACAAACTATTTATATTAAACTTTTAGTCCTTTTTAATAAAATAACTAAGAGCTAAATATAAACTTTTAATAATAATATATTTATAAATAAATAAGTAAATAAAATAATTCAACTAAATATTAAAATAATATATATATTACTATATTAACTATTAGTAAAATAATTAAATACTATTACTATTATTAGTATAATTTATATATAATAGTATAAATATATATACTACTAATATTTTACTATTTTATATTAATTATAAATTTAATCTAAATATTTATTAATATCTAATTTCTAATATAAAAGTATTATAGGCTATTAACTATATAAAATAAATTAAAGATATTTATAGAAAAATTATAGTAAATTTAGGATTTATTTAAAAATATATAGTAAAATAGGCAAACTAATAAAGGTTAAAGAAACTAACTTTTAAAAAGGAAAATATAGTTTACCTATTTTATAAAAAATAAATTAAAACTAAGTAACTTAGTAATAAATTTAACTTTAAAAAGATTAAACTATTTAAAATTAAAGAAAAAATATTAGAAATAAATTATAAACTTGTATTATTAAAAGGAATAAGAATTTACTTAGTTTTCTATATTTTTATATTAGAATTTATACTAGCTAATATAATACTAGCTATTAGTATTAAGCTTAATAATTATAAACTAAAATATAAAGTAGAATATATTTTAAACTACTAAATATATAAGAGAATAATAAAATACTTAATTAAATAGGAGAATTATAGTAATAAAGATAATTTATAAAAACCTATTTAAAACTTAATAAACTGCTAAAAAGCATTTTAGGTATATTATTAAATAACTAGTTAGAAAAATCTATATTAATAAACTTTATTACGGAACCCTAATTTATAATGCTAAAACCTTTATTTTATTGAATATTAAAAACAGCTTTAGACTTTTTAGCTATAACTTAGTTAATAGCTTTAATATAATTAGCTTTTTTAAATATATTTAAAACAGCTAAACCTTTATTTACTAAATTAGCTTTATAATAGATTAAAAACTCCTTTTAATAATATAAATAATTTAAATAAGCTATTGCTTTATTTGCCTAATAATAAACCTTATATAAGGCCTTTTAAGCTTTAAGCTTTTAAGAATATAACTTTTTTTCTTTTATAATAATTTAAGATATTAAAGGAATAGTTAAAAAAAAGAAAATAGAAAAATAAAGAAAACTAAAACTTATAAGTACTTATTAGTATTTTAAAACTATTATACTTTTTACTTTATTTAATATAAGTAAAATAATAGAAAATATCCTTTATTATCCGATAAGATTACCTTTTTGCAGAATAAAACGAATAAGGTATAATTTTAAAGCCTAATAATTTAATAGATATAAATAGTTAATTATATTAATCCGATTTTTTAAAATGCGGTTTCTTTATATATAATAATATAATTATTAATGGAATAAATATAATAAATATATAAAAGGAAATAAAAGAAAAAAGGATTTACTTAGGTTTTTTAGGGATAAAAAAGCAATAGAAAAGGGGAATAATATTATAAATATAATAAGAATAGAATTAAGGGAGTACTATTAATCCTTTAAAGGTATAGATAAACCTTATAGGCTAGCAGGGCAGGCTTAAAAGGATTTGCTATATAATAAAAGCAGGTTATATAATAGAGTAAAAGAATAACTAAGATAATTAAAGTAATGCTTTGCTTTAAATAATCTAAATAATTTAATGCTTTTACTGCTTTAGGTAAGCAATGCTTTAAATAAGCTACTAAAAGCAATACTCTTATCGCTTTAGCTAAAGAGATAGATTATATAGATTACGCTTATTACTAGTAAATAATATTAGCTTAAAACAGCTTTTTAGCAGTTAATTTAAATATTCACCTAGAATAGCTGTAAAGCTTTTAATCTACTATTGTTATATATTGCTTAGAATATTATTACCTTGAATATTCCCTGAATATAAACCTGCTTACTAGGTTTATCAGCTAGGAACTAGCTGTGATCGTTACAAAGGGCTTTAAAGCTATAAATAGTCTATATACTATAGCCCACCTGCAGTTACTTAGCCTGCCTAGAGTACTACTATAAATAAAGTATATAAAATATACTTATTATTAAATGAATAAACATTAGCTTAAGATAGCTTTTTAGCAGTTAATTTAAATATATACTTTAAATAGCTATAACGCTCTTAATTAATTATTATAATATATTGCTTTTAAAATATTACTACTTTAAATATCTTTAAATAGAAATTTACTTATTAAGTTTGTTAATTAGAAATTAATTATTATTATTATATAAATATTATATAAATTTTAAATAATATATAAATATTACTTTTACTTTTAATATATTTATATTTAGAAATAATAATATACTTTAATATAACTTTTATTAAAATTAAATATTGTAATTTAAAGTAGTATTTTTAAAATAAATGCTAAATAGTTTTAAAAATAGTTAATAAAATTAATAAAATAAAAAAACGTTAGTAAAAAGTTAAAACTTTTTAAGCTGCTACTGTGACGGCACAGCTATATAAGACTGCACTGTATTCTAGAAGTCGTTCTGGAATTCTAACCTTTTGAATAAGGAAACAGCCTGTAGCTATAGTGCAGCGGTTAAGGCGCTGTCTCAGCTACTAATCTAATTAATACTTTAATTCTGATTAAAAATAATATTGAATTTAGTAATTTAACTTTATATAATAAAACTTTAAAATAATTATAAGCTTATTTTATATAAGTTTAAACTTATTAATACTTTTATTAAATAAGCTATTAATTAAATAGTAAAAGAGTTATATATATAGCTTTTTAAAAAAGAAAAAGCACTTATATAATTTAAACCTTATTTTATAAACTATATAAAAAAAAGAGAATTTTTTAAAAAAGAATAAATAAAAAGTATACGAGATTTTAAATAGTTAAAAAAGCTTTAAAAACACTTTAAAACCTCGTTTTTAAAACCTAAATAAAAAATAATAAGCTAAATAAAAACTTATAAAACTTAAATAAAAAGGACTAGTATTAACTTATACTATATATAGATTTTTAATATTTTTATGTTTAAATAAACTATATTAATAATATTTAAATATTTATATTTTATAATAACTTTAAGAAAAAAGTAAAAAATAAAGTATTTAAATAAAGTTAATTAAATAACTTTTTATAATATACTAAACTAGCTTTTAAAATTAGTAATAAGTTTTATAAATAATATTTTGTTAAAAAAAAGCAATAGTATAAGACACTTTAAATAAAATAGTAGTAAAATAAATATAAAAAATACTATTAGCTTAAAATAGTAGTATATAAGCAGTTTTTACGCTTAATAACATTTAATGCTACTTAAAAAAAATAAAAAATAAAAAAATATTATAATTATAGTAATAAAAATGTTTTATAAGAAAATATAAAATAATAAAAAAAGGAACTGAAAGTTAATACTAAAAATATAATAAATTAATATTACTAAATAATAATAAGTATTTAAAAACTACACTAAAAAGCTAAATAGAATATTATAATAACTATTATAAAATATACTTATTTAATAAAAAAGCATTAAAATAATTTTTTAAAATATTTAAAAAATTAAAAGCATTAGCTATAGCAGAATAAAAGGTTATAATAGTAGTAATTAAAACTGATATAATAGTACTCTTAAATTTATAAAATTAACATTCCTATAAGTATATAAGTAAAGCACTTTTTATAATATTTAAAATAAGTATTTTAAATTATAATATTAAAATAAAATAAAAATATAGTAATAGTAAAATAATATAATAAAAATAATTTAACTTTATAAAAAGAAATTATACTTATAAATAGTAAAAAAATATATACTTTAAAATAATATAATACTTTTAATTAAACTATTAAATTTACTTTAAATTAAAACTTTAAAACTAGTGTTAATAATATTATATAAATATAGTTTTACTATTTAATATTTAAAAAATATAATTCAAAAACCTTATAATAATAGTAATTACGCTAAAAACATTATAAAGGCTCATTAAAAGGAGTATTAATAGAATTAAAAGATTTTTAATTAAAAACTAAATAGTAAAAAATAATTATAAAAAAAACTTAAAAAAAGTCTATTTATATAATAAACAGTAAAGAATATAAGTATATAAAAGTTATAATATAAATTAAGTAAAGGCTATTTACAGCACTTTTAAATAATAAAATGTAAAAAAACTAAATTTACCTAATATTATTAATAAATAAAAAGCATTTTATAAAAATAAAATTATAAATATTAAAACTAATTACTTTAAGTTTTTTTTAATAATTGAAAAGAATATATTTAATTTAATATTACGAAAAAAGTAAAATATAAACTAATATTAAAAATACTATAAATAAAAAAAATTAAATTAATTAAAATACTAAATAAATTTTTTAAAATAATTAACTTAAAAAAAAGAACAATTAAAAATAAAAAATTAAATATAGTTTTTAAAAATAGTAATAATACTTATATTTATATAAATTTATATATATAATAACAATTAATAGTAAAACTTAAAAAGAATAGAAAGTAGTTAATATATATAATATATTAGTAATTAAAAGAAATTGAAATAATAATAACTTAAAATAAATTTTAAAAGAAATACTAAGAATATTTAAAACTATTTTAAATAAAAAATAATACTAAACTACTTAAATATAATTAATAAAACTATAAAAAACTTTTAAAAAAGAAATTTAATTAAAGTTTTATAAAATTTATAAATTTTATAAAAATTAGCTTAAAGTACTATAAAACTCTTTAAAAAAACTTTAAAAAGGAATTTATTTAACCTTTTACATTATTAACTAAAAACTTTATCCTCTTTATATTTAAAAGAAATAATAAGTTACACTTATATATAAGCTATTAATAATTTAATAATATTATAATAAAGAATTACTATTCTCTTTTATTTATTTAAAAAATATATAATAAACTATAAAAAACTAAATAGTTTATAGCTTTAAATTTAAAAAAAAGTATATAACTTTATTAAAAAAAATTTTAAAAAATTAAAAAATTATCTTTAAAATTAAATATAATTACTTTAAATATTTAATCATCCTTTTTAAGCTTTTTATAATAACTTACTTAAATAATATATTAATTTTTTAAAAAAACATTTAAAAAATATAAAAAATATATATATTAAGTTTTTTAACCTCTTTAAAAAGCTAAATTTTTAATAAAACTAAAAAAAGATTTACTTTTATATATAAAGAGTTAGCTTATTTTAAATATATAGTTTAATTTAAAGAATTAAATATAAAGTTTAAGAATTTTAATAATTAAAAATTAAGTAACCTTTACTAATATTAAAAAAGTTAAAAGATTTAAAAGCTATAATAATTTTAAATAATACTTTATTAAAAAGAATTAGCTTTTTTATTAAAATAAAATAAAACAATAATTATTTAATAAAATTAAAAAATAAGTTATATTAAAACTTATATTTATAAAAGCAAGCGTTAATAAAGCTTATAAAGTAAGTATTAATATAAAATTAAAATAATAAAATAAATATAAATTAATTTATTTAATTATATTCTTTTTATAAAAACTTAATAAACTTTAGTTTAACTACTTAATATATAATAAGTAATTTATAATAATTATTAATATATTTTTAAAATTAAAATATTATTTAATAAAACTTAAATACTAATTATAATTATTAATTAATTTAAAATATTTAATTTATTTTAATATTATTAAAAAACTTAATAAATAATAAACTAAATAAATAAAAAGAACTTTTTACTTTAATATTAAAATAATTTATTAAAAAGATTTAAAAATTATTAAATAAATATTTTTTATAAAAAGTTAAATTATTAATAAAACGTATTTTTAAAATATAAATAATATTATATATTAATTATAATAAAAGCTTAAATATAAAATTATACTAATAAGCTATAGCTTATAAAATATAACTTAAAAAAGATTTAATTAATAAAATTAAATAATAATATAAAATAATATTAAATAATAAAAAGTATAATTATAAAATATTAATAATATATTATTTTATAAAAATAAGTATTATTTATTAATACTTTTCAGCTTTTTTATACTTATAAAGCTTTTTAATACTATTTATTTTACTATTTTATAATTAAAATTTTTTTTATAAATTTTATTAATTTTATTTATATTAATATTTTTATTTTTATTTATTATAATTTAAAATTTAACTTTAAGTTAATTAATAAATAAAGTATATATATTTTACTAAAGAATTAAATACTATTAAAAAATTAAATAATAAATATAATTTAATATTAATTAATAATTACTTTTTAAATTAAAACTTTAATTTATTTTTAAATTATTTTTTTAATAATTATAATATATTTTAAATAAAATATTAAAATATAAAATACAAAATTAATAATAATAAAACTTTTTTTTAATTTTATTTATTAAATAATTAATATTAATAATTAACTTATTTTTTAATATATTTAATATTTTTATTAATAATAAAATATAAATATAAAATTAATATTAATAATTATTAATATTTTATAATTTATATTTTAAATTATTAATTTAATTTAAAAATTAAATATTTTTTATTTATAATTAATAGTTTATTATAAAAATAAATTTTTTAAAAACCTTTATTAAAAAGTTTTATAAAATAAAAAGTTTAATTATTTTAAAATTTTTAAAAAAAATTATTAATTTAATTTAATTTAATATTTTATTATATTTTATTTTAATAAATAGTAAATAAAACTTAATTTTTTAATAAAATTTAATTTTAATTTTACTATTATTTTAAACAATAAAGCTTATATTTTTTTATATAAAATATTATTAAAATATAATAATATAAATTTAAATTATAAAATAATATTTTTAATTTTTTTAAAATTTATATTTATAAAAAATATATAATTAATAGTAAATTTTTTAATTTTAAACTTTTTTTAAAAAATTTATTATTAAAATAAATGTTATTAAAATTATATATAATTAGTAATTCTTTAATAAATATAATTAATATATTATTATATTATTATATTATAAAGCTTTAATTATTTAAATTATAATATTTAATATTATATAATAAAATAATTATTAAATAAGTAATACTTTTAAGTTTTATTTATTATTATAAATCTTTTAATAGTATTTTATATTATAAAAAAAAAGTATTTAAAAAATAAATTAAATTATAATTAAACTTTAAAAGTAAAAAGCTTTAAAGCTATATATAGTTTATATACTATAGCTTATTTATAGTTACTTAACTTGCTTATAATAATATTATATTAATATTAAATTTTTATAATAGAAAGGAAATTAATTTTATTAATATATAAATAAATAATAAATATTTAAAATTAGTTTTATATTTTTATTTAATTTACTTAATAATAAAATTAATTCTTAAAAAATATTTAAAATTTAAAATTTATTTATTTATATAAATTATAAAATCTTTAAAAAAAATAAAAAAAAGTTTTTTATTATTAATAAATATTTTATAAATTATATAAGTTTTAATAGTATCTTTAAGCTTATATATATTAACCTTTTAATAGTATAATAAGCATTTAAATTAAGTTATAGCTTAAATTATACTATATTTATATATTCTTTTTTACTACTAAAATTTAATAATAATTATTAATCTTTTATAATAATATTTATATTATTACTATTATTATTATATACTTAATTTAGTAAAAGTAAAGCTATTATTTTATTTTAAAAAACTATAAAAATAATATTTTTATTTAATTTAAATTTATAGCCTTTTTAATTTTTATTTTAATACTTAGTTAATTTATTAGTATTATTAGTTTAAGTATTATTACTATAATTAAAAATTATATACTTTAATTATAAGTATAATAGTTTATATAAGCTATTTTTAAGTATTATTAAATTAAATATAAAGTTAAACCTTTTAAGTAGTTAAAATTCTATTATATTAATAAGTAAGTTAATTATAAAACTTAAAAATTATAATAATTTTAGTTTATTTTTTTATAAAAAATATATATTTATTATTTTTATTATTATATTTAAATATACTCTATAATTATTAAAAATTTAAATTTATAATATTTTAATTATTTAGTATTTTATTTTATAAACTATTTTTTAAACTAAATAAGTTTAATTTATTATAAACTTTTTAAATTAATTAATTATAATTACTTTTTTTTAATAATTAGTTTACTATTATACTTGTTATTATTATTTTTTTATTAATTATTATAAACTTTAAAAATTATTTAAATATAAGTTTTATTTTATTTTTTTAAAGTTTGAATTAGCTATTTAAGTAATAATATATAATTATTTAATTATTAAATAAGTATTTTTTCTTTATTTATTTAAAAGTATTTTTTTATAATATTTTTAAATTATATTAAAAAAAACATTATTATTTAATTATAATAGTATTTTTAAAAATTAAATTATAAAACATTAATTATAAATTATAAGTTTTAAATATTATTATAGCTGCTTTAAGTAAATACTTTTATTTAATATTATTAAATAAATAATTATAATAAATACTTATATATTTAAATACATAATTATTATAAACTTAATAATTTTAAAATTAATTATATAATTAAATTAAATATATTAATATTAAAAGTAACTTTATAACTAAATAGTTATAAGCTAGTTTTTTTTAAAGCTGTATACAATATAGCTAAATATAAACGCTTTTTATATTATAAGCTTAAAAGCATTATATATAAAATTTTATAAATAACTATATATTTTTTTAAAAAAAATAATATTTTATAATAATTACTAGTATTTTTATTTAAAAATTAAAATATATTTATATTTATAAGCTATTATTTAAATATAAAGTATAATAAAAAGTATATATATTATATTAAAAGCTATAATTAATTATATTAATATTATAATAATAAAAAAAGCTATTTAAAAAAGAGTAATATTAAATGGTAATCTTATAAATATATAAAGTTTTTATTATTTGAAAATAGTTTTTTTTAAACTAAATTAAATATAATAAGTTATTTAAAAAAAATTGAAAATAATATTAAATAATTTAAAGAAAATTATAATAGTTAAAACTTTTTTAAAATAATAAAGCTAATTTAATATAATTTTATTATTTAAAAAACTTTTTTCAAATTTTAAAAAGTATATAATATAAGAAAAACTAATTATTATAGCTTATTAATAATTAAATAAAACTTTAAAAATATAATATAGTAAAATAGTATTACTAATAATACTATTATTATTTATAAACGTTATTAATTTATAATTATTAAAATTTAAAGCTTTTTATTAATTAATATTTAATAATAATAATAATAGTTAAATAGCTTTAAAGCTTATTAAATATATTATAATACTTATTAATATTTTAAATATTTTAAGAAATTAATTTTTAATTTATTTAAATAGCTTTAAGTTTATTTAAAAAAAGATTTTATTAGGTAGGTAATGTATTTAAATATGATGCGTGGTTTGAGATGTTAGTGTTTATTTGAGTGTGTATTGCTTACTTAGGTATAAAAAGCAGCTGAAGGCTATATCCCTTTAATGCTTACTTATAGCTGTAAGCTTAATAAACTAATTAGCTTAATATAAATACTAATACTATAATTTATAGAATTATATTATTATGTAATATTAAAAATATGAAAAATAAAAAATAATATAATAATATTTTTAATAATTTTATTATTTAAAATAATATTAAATATTATTTTTAAATAAGCTTTTAATAATAATAAAAATATTGAAAAAATATAATATATTAAATTTATATTATAAAATTAATAAAAGTTATTTACAATAAATTATAATATTAAAATATTAAAAATATTTATATTATTTTTAAAAGTTAATTTAATTTAAAAAAATTATTTTAATATTTAAAAATAATAATAATATTTATTTTTATATAAATTTATATATAATATAAATATTAATAATAAAAATAATAATAAAATTAAATTAAATTTTAAATTATTTATAATAAATAAAATAATAATAATAAATTTATTATATTTATATATAAAAATTATTATTATTATTTTATTTTTTATTAATAATTTATAAAAAAAATATTTATTAAAATTAAAAATAAGCTTAGCTATTTTAAAATATATTTTTTAAAATGTATTAAAATATAATATAATACTAATATTTATACTTTATTATTTATTATTTAAAGTTTTTAATTTATATAATAAATAAAAACAAATATTTTAGAAAAGATTTTATTAATTTATAATTATTTAATTTATAATATATATTTTATAATATATATTATAATTTTTAAAAAAAGATATTATAAAATAAAAATATTAATATATTATAAAAATAAAATATATTTTATTATAATTAAAAAGTTTAATAAATAATAAATAATAAATTTAAAATATTTATTTTCTTTTATTAAAAAAACTATTTATTATAAAGATTTAAAACTTAAATAAAGTTATATTTTTATTAAAAAGTATATTAAAAACTATATATAATATTATATATTATTAATAATAAAACTTTAATATTAAGCTAAAAATAGCTTATAATTACTTTTAAAATTATATTTTATAAAAGTAAAAAATAAAATTAAAATATATAATAAATATATTTTTTAAAAAAAATATATAATTATAAAATATTAATAAAACTTTATTTTATAAAGAAAAATACTACTTACCTTTAATACTTTATATAGAGCTATTTTAAAAAGCTTAAAAAATATAAATTATATATACTATTTTAATTATTTTTAATATTTAAAGATTATAAATATTAATTAACTTAAACTTTATTATTAAAATTTTTTAAATTAATAAAATTTATAATTAAAGTTAAATATATAATTATTTTAATTATAATAAATAAATTTAAAAAGTATATATACTTTATATTTTAAAAATAGCTATTATAGTAAAAAAAAACTTGCTTATACTTTTTAAAAAGTTATTTTTAAAAAAATAAACTATTTATATTAAAATTTTAAATTTATTTAATGAATAATAATTAAAAGCTAAGTATAAATTATTTATACTAGCATTAGCTATTATTCCCCTTTAGTTAATAACTTTAAACTACTATTAAACTATAAAAGAAATCTAAATTAAAAGCCTTTAGAGTTACTTAATTAGCTAGTAAGTAAGCTTCCCTCTTACTACTGAAAACAGCCTTTAAAATTTATTTAATAAATAAAAACCCTAATAAAGCACTTAGCAGTTACGCTCTGTAACATTTTAACGCTATTGCTTTAAATATAGTAGGGCTTAAAAAGTCTCAGTACAGTTGCTAAAGTTGTACTACCATTTATTATTACTACCTAACTTCAAACTACTATATCTTTATAAAAGAATTTATTTTAAATAAATAACTTATATAAATTTAGTTATCAAAATTTAAACTTTAATACTTAATATAGGAACTCCATACTTCTAAAACTATATTTAACTGTTTAAGTATAAATAGTATAATACTATTAATTATTATTTACAAAATTGTATACTATACTATTTTAATATATTATATAAAAAGAGCTATATTAGCCTTATTTCTTATTAATTCCTATAAATTAAAGTATAATTTATATATTTTAACCTTAAAAAACTTTTAAATGTTTTTAATTAAATTTAAATTAGAAAAGTAAAACAGCTAATTTATTAATAAAATTGTATTAGTTAATATAAAATTATATACTTATAACGCTGTATAAATTAAAGGGTTATTATACTACACATTATATAAACTATTATAAACAAGTAAAAAGCTTTTTTAAAGAAGTTTTAAATATAATTTATAAAAAAACTCTCTTTTTTTTTAAAGTTTTATCTCTTTTTATTATAATAAAATACTCTCACCTCTTAACTAGATAGCACCCTATATTATTGCAAAGATTATAAGCTTTGTATTAGCCTTTAAATTAACTAAATCTTTTTTATATTACTACTTAGAAAATGCCTAAACATATTTTAAAAGTTTAAAATAGCTATTTTAAACACTATACTTATTGAAGAAAATTATTTAAAAGGAAATTATTATAAATAAAATGCGTATAAAACTAATATTTAAAAGTAAACTTTAAACTACTAATAATTAATAACTAATTAAAATCTTAACTTTAAAATTTAATTTAATAATAGCATTAATTTTCATTTTCTGTTAACAAAAGTATTTAATATATAGCTAGCTAATAGTTAATATAAAGTAACTTAAAAGCTAAATATATAGTATTATTAAATATAGAAATATCTAGGTCCTTTTTAACCTTATTATATAAAACCCTTGCTTATTTAATAATATATAACTTTAATTAATATAAAGAGCGTTTATTAAAGTATTTAAAATAACTAAAGTAAGGTTTAAGAAAAAAAAATTTACTTATTTAGCTATTTATTCTTTTTATAATAAATTATAATTTTTAATATACTAATCTTATAATAGATTTAAATAATACTTTTACTTTTGCTTAGTATAATTAAAATTACAGCTATTTAAGCTAGATTAAGTTTATAAAAAATACTATAATTTCCTAATATTTGAAATAAAAACAAGCGGTTTTTAAGAGCTATAATTATTAAGAAAATAAAAGGAGAAGGTTAGGTGTGGGCTATGTGGATAATGTGTTTTTAAGTGTGGGTATATGATTGTTTTGAGACTTTTTGAGCCCTACTGTAGCTTAATTAAATAGAGTGCTTATTTATTTTATATTACTTCTTTAATAAAGCTTTTTATACTAATTATATCGCCTTTTTTCCAGCTTTTCTCGGTTTTATACTTTAAGCGCACTTTTTAAAAACAGTTTTAACCTAAATAATAAAATATTAATAAAAACTTAAAAAGAAAAAGAAAAGAAATTTATAAATATTTATAAAAGCTATAGCTTTAATAAAATGCAATTTATATATATATATATATATATATATATATATATATAGTTAAAGTAATATAGCTTATAAAGTATACTTTTAATATTTATTATATAAATTAGTAAAGTAAAAGTATAGTTTTACTTTTTTTAAAAAAAATTAAAAAACAATTTATTATTTTATATATAAAAAACATATAAAAATATATAAAACTTCTTTTAAAAGAAATAATAAAGTATTAAAAATTTTTTTAATAATATTAATATAATAAAAATAAAAATAATATTAACTATTAATTTTTTAAAAGTATAAATAAACTTTATAAGCTAGTAAAATAAGTTTATAAAATAAATTAAATATTTATATAGAAAAGGTTTTATAGTATTTATTTATTTTAATATAAAATTATTAAAATTACTAAATTATTAAATAAATAAACAAGTTTTATAAGCTAAGCTAAAAGTATAAATCATATAAAATATACTTATTATAAAATAAATAATATTAATTTAAAATAGTTTTTTTTATAATTGTTTAATATATTTATTTTAAATAATAAATATAAAGCTTTTAATTAAATATTATTATTTTATATGCTTTTTTAATATAAATCTATTTATTAAGTTTATTAGCTAAGAACTAGTTATAATTATTATATTAATTAATTTCAGTTAATATAACTATAATTAATACTTTTTTAAAAACTTATTTTATAGCTTTTAATATTAAATTCTTAGTAAAGTAAATAGTATTTAAGTAAATAGCACAGTTTATATTTATAATATATAAAAGAAAGAAAAAGTAATAAAAGCTATAAATAAATTTTAGTTTTTAACTCTCTTTTATTTTATATTTAATTTAATTAGCGTATTTAATTAATAATAAAGATTTTATTAAATATACTTTTTAATTATTATTTTAAATAATAAATATATATGAAAGTTTATAATATTTTTATTAATATTTCTTTTATTATTATTAAATTTAAGTTATATTAGTAATAATATTTTTATATTAATAAGTTACAAATTAAATTATAAACTATAGTATTTATAAAAATATACTTATAAATAACTTTTATAAATAATTTTTATAATACTTTAATTATATTTAAATATATTAATAATTATTAATTACTATATAACTTATTTATTATATTAAATATTAAAATAAGTTTTTATTTTTATTAATTTATAAATTAAATTTTAAAAAATTAAGTTTTAATTATTATATATATTTAGTTATATTTTATTATAATATTAAATTTAAATTATTAATATTTATATTATAAAGTTACTTTTTAAAAAATTAATAATATTTTAAGTAAATTATATTTTATAATATAAATAGTTATATATAAAGTAAATTTAAATAGTATATTTTAAATTATTTTTATTAAATTATTAATAAAAGTTTAAATTCATAATTTAAATAAATATTATTTAAGTTTTATTATAAAAAAGAAATAATATTTATTAATTTTAAAATAAAATAAAGTTAATATAATAGTAATAAATAATTAACTATTAATTTAAAAATAATATTTATATAATAATTACTTTTATTACTTTTACTTTTTATGAATTTTATAAATATAATAAACTTTTATAAGAATGTTTTATTAAAAAAGGCTTCAAATTATAAAATATAAATAACAGTTAAATATAATAATAAATTGAATATTTCATATTTAATACTTTAAATATTAAGTAAACAAGTATTAAATTTAAAAAATAAGTTTAATATAATTATTTTATAGTTATATAATAATAAAATATATATATTAAGTTATATACTCTACTAGCCAATATAAGAAATAAATTATTTAAACTATAATTAAGCTAAATAAGCTAATATATAAATTAAAATGCTTATTTTTTAAGTTTAGAATTTAAGTTAAAAAAATAAACTATATTAAATACATTTATTATTAGTATATTAATATTATTAGCTTAAAATAGCTTTTAATTAATTATTATTATATATTGCTTAATATATTATTACTTCAAATTTCTTTTTTATATATAAATTTACTTATTAAGACGGTTCCTATGTTGTTACGGACGAAGGCTCTATTTAGCTGTGGCAACATATTTATTTCTATTAAGGTTTGCCTAGTGAAAAGAAAGGCGAGGGCAGCGTAGCTGTGCGCGCGCCCTGGAAGCTATTTACAGTATGGCGGTGGGCTGATAAGATAAGCCTATCACAAGGGCCCTGTGCGTCCCAGCCCAGAGGGCCCCGCTTGCGTTCAGCCCTACGCCCGTACACTTATTAAATTTATTAGCTAAAAACTAATTATAATTATTGTATTTTAATTACTTTTATTTAAATATTTTATATAAAAAGTTATATAATATTATATATAATTATTACTTATACTTTTATTATATTTAAATTAATAAATAATAGTATATTATAATAAAATTTCTAATTAAAAGTAAATAATATAGCTTATAATAATTTTTTAAAAATAAATATTTAGTAGTTTTAAAACTTTATTAATAAAATAAAAAGTTATAAGTTTTTAAAGCTATTATTAATAATATTAATACTTTTATTAAATTAACTATTAATTAAATAGTAAAAAACTTATATATATAACTTATTTAATAAAAGAATATAAATAATTTTTTAAAAATAATTATAAAAGCTTTCAAAAACTTAAATAAAAAATAATAATTTAAATAAAGGTTTATAAAACTTAAATAAAAAGAACTAATATTACTTTATATTATAACATTATAATATATTTATATTTAAATAAATTATATCAATAATACTTAAATATTCATATTTTATAATATTTTAAAAAAATAAAAAATAAATTAATTAAATAAAATTAATTTAATAATTTTATATAATATATTAAACTTAGTATTTAAATTAATAATAAGCCTTATTAATAATATTTTTTTAAAAAAAGTAATAGTATAAACTTTTTGAATGAAATAATAATAATTAATAAAACTATTATAAGTACTTTTTAAAAGCTTTATTAGGCTAACTAATAATTAAACTTAAATAACTTTAATAATTTTAAGTTTAAAAAATAAATATTATTACTTTATATATATATTATACTTAATTATAATAGCTAAAAACTATAATTTATATATTATAAAATTACTATAAATAATTATATATAAATTAAAATTAAAATTTTAACTTTTTTTAATATATTATTTTTATTTATTTATTAATAAAACTTATAAAAATATATTTAAATTATTTTTATTTATTTAGCTAGTATAAACCTTTAAAATTCATACAATTATAAACTATATAGCTAATATATATTTTAATTAATATAAATATAATAATACTTTAAAATATAATTATTTATATTTATTTACTTTATATTACAAACGTAATAGGAATAAAACTAGGGGAGCACTGTTAGTCCCCTGAAGGCGCAGATAAACTCTATAGGCCAGCAGGGCAGGCCTAAAAGGATTCACTATGTAACAGAAGCAGGTTATATGATAAAGTGAAAGGATAACTAAAACAATTAAAGCAACGCTTTACTCTAGATAATCTAAATAATCCAATACTCCTACTGCTTTAAGTAAGCAACGCTTTAAGTAAGCTACTAAAAGCAATACTCCTATTGTTCTAGCTAAAAAGATAAACTATATAAATTACGCTTATTATTAGTAGATAGTATTAGCTTAGAACAGCTTTTTAGTAGTTAATTTAAGTATTTACTTAAAATAGCTATAAAGCTTTTAATTTACTATTATTATATATTGCTTAGAATATTATTACCTTAAATATTTCCTAAATATAAACCTGTTTATTAGGTTTATTAGCTAAAAACTAGCTATAATTATTATATTTTAACTGCTTTTATTTGGATGTTTTATATAGACTTTAAGTAATAATTTATATAGTTACTATTCTTACTTTAATATATTTTCTAGCTATATTTAGAAGAACTTTTAATAGGAGCTAAATAATAATAACTTTAAATTTTTATAAGCTTAGTACCTTAAAATAGTTAAGGAGATTAAGAAACTTTATACTTATATTTAGGGATAGGCTAGCTAAAATAATAAAGTAGAAAAACTTAAGGCTAAAGTTAAAATATTTTAAAGTACTGCTAATATTGTTAATATCCTAATTAAACTTAAAAAATCTATTAAGCTTACTAACCTAACCCTTTATAATAATTCCCTAAGATAGTTATAAGCTTACTTTATTTAAATTAGGGCTTATTAGTGCTTTTATAGCTTTAATAATTAGTTTAATAGAGAATAAGTTATATATATAGCTTTTTTTTTAAAAAAATAGGCTTTAATATAGTTTAAACTTTACCTTATAAACTTTTTTAAAAAAGATAAATTTAAATAATATAAGTAAAAAACTTAAAATATTTTTAGTAACTTTAAAAACTATAAGCTTGCTTTTAGGTTACTTTTTTAAAACTTAGATAAGAAATAGCAAATAAAAAGGGAACTTATAAAACTATACTAAAAAAAACTTATTATAACTTATATTATAGAATTCTGCTAAATTTATATTAGAATTAATTATACTAATATTATAAAAATCTTTATATTTTATAATAGGTTAAAAGATAAAGTAAAAGATAAACTATTTAAACTAAATTAACTAAATAATTTTATTTAATATATAAAATTAGCTATTTAAATTAATAATTAAATTTATAAGCATAAATTTAAAAAAAAGGGGTAAAACTTAATATATCTTTTTTACTAATAAAATAAGCTAAACTTTAAAAAATAGTATTAGCTATAAATAATAGCTAATAAGTAGTATTTAAGCTTAATAAAATTTAATGCTATTTAAAAAAAACTTAAAAAAAATATTAAATATTATAACTATAATAAAAAAGAATATTTTGTATAAGATTGCTAAAATAAAAAAAAGGATAACTAAAAACTAGTATTAAAGTAATAACAGGCTAACTTAGTTATTAAAGAACCTGTGGAAAACTATGTGTTTATAAGCTAAATAGCGTATTATAATAATAACTGTAATATGTACTTTTTAAGTAAAAAAGCGTTAGAATAGTTTCTAAAAGCGTTTAAAGGTTAGAAAACTTTTATAATAGTAAAATAGAAGCTATTTGTAATTATAGTTAGTACTAATTAGGTAGTACTTTTAGATTTAAAAAACTGGAACCCTTATAAATAAGTAGGTAAGGTACCCTTTATAGCATTTAATATTAGTATTACTTAAATTGTAATTTTAAAATAGAATAAGAGCGTAGTAATATTAGTAGTTTATAAAAAACTTTTTATATTATTATTAATATATTTTTCTAATAATAACTTTTAAATATACTATTAGTATTTAAACTATAAGGAAATTTTATAGGCTTTATATATTTTTAATAGATATAAGATATACTATATAAGTAAGATTAAAAAGGATTTTTTTTTTAAATAGCTAAATATAATAGAAATAATAAAGCTTTATAAGTAAAAGGAATTGTAATATTAAAGTATTTAATAATACTTTTTAGGCTAAAAATATATAATTTTTAAATTTTAAATAAACTACTCTTTATACTATTTATAAAACTTTAAACTATAAAGGTATTATTTATAAATTAATTATTAAATATATTTTAAACTAAAACTTTAAAACTAGTATTAATATTATTAATTTAATATAGTTTTATTATTTAATAAAAAAAATATAATATTAAAAGACTTTATTATTATAGTATAAGTATTAAAAGTAGTAAAAGGGCTTATATAAAAAGCTATTTAATAGATTAAAAAAATTTTAATAGAAAACTAAATAATAAAAAATAATTAAGGTTAAATTTAAATAAGCTTTAATTAGCTTTAACTAATATAAAAAAGTTTTTTTATATAATAAATATTAAAAAATATAAATATATAAAAATTATACTATAAATTGGATAATAACCCTTTATAGTATTCCTAAATAGCAGAGTATAAGGAAACTTTATATTATTAATAGTAGTAAACTAATATAAGATATTATAGTAATAGAAAATAAAACCTTATATATTTAGTACTATTAATAAATAAAAGGTATTTTATAAAAATAGGATTATTAATATAAAAACTAATTATTTATTAGTTATTTTTAATAATTATAAGGAAATTATTTAATTTAATATTATAGATATAGTAAAATATAAAATTATATTAAGGATTTTATAGCTTAAAAAAAGTAATTTTTAAATTAACTAAATTATTAGCTAAATTTGTTAAAATTAATTAATAAATAGGAAAATTAAAAATAAAGGAATAAATTTAGTTTTTAAGAATAGCTGTAATATTAGTGCTTATATAGATTTATATAGTAAACCTTTTTAAAAATAAAAAAAAGATTTAATTATTAAAGTAGGAATAGCTAACTTTTTAAATAAATTAAATAAATAATAGTAGTATTTTAGTTTATTATAAATTAAAGGAAAAATAAAGTAGCTAGTTTAAATAATATAATAGTAAATATAAAAAATTTAAATAATATTTAAATAAATATGCTATTTATTAAAAATCTTAAAAATTATAGTTATATTTTTAAAAGGAACTTTATAATAAATATAAAAATAATAATATTTAGTATATTATAAAATAATATAGCTATTATTTAAAAAGTTTATTT
>NW_026517098.1:0-18509 GCF_026229845.1 Diaporthe amygdali
GAGTCCTGATTGGAGAAGGAATCAGGAAAGGGAAGAATTGGCTGTTGGTTGAAAATTCGTATGTCATGAAGTCTTGCATCGCTGTAGGTTACAACATGTCTTGGTTCTGTAGCTCGAAGCTGAATTCCCCTAGACAATTTGGTCTCCAGGACCTAATCAAACAGTAAAAATGCAACTTCCCAGCGCTCAAACTAAAGTGCACGAACGACGTCGTGAGTTGATGTGGCTGATTTTTCTTTGTAGGCAAAGCGTCATGAGAAAGGCCCTGGGGGATATGAAAAAAAATGTAAGAATTATATGTCTCCGCCACGAAGTCTCTGCCACTATGGCCTAATAGTTGATAGGCTTAGAAGGGTGTCTGAACAGATTTGTGGTCTATTGGAGTTACACGAGAAGCTGAGGCTGGACGTGGAAGAGGAAATGGTGGCAAAGAACCAGGGACACCAAGCTTGACAACTCAGGACCAGTGGAAGAACTTTTAGTCTATTGCAATGAGTCTGGGATATTTTCCCTCCCTTTTCTATGGTTTCCTCTCAATAGGCAGAAGCTGTAAAGGAAACTTACAGGCTGAAAGACACCATGTGGCAGTGCCGCCTCGAGACTAAGGCGGCACTTCATCAATACTACATTACTCAGTTCGGACAAAACCTGATAATATTGTGCGTGGTCCATGTGAGCCGAACGTTTCTTTCCTTGGGGAAGGGCTTATTTCCTATATCTAAATTCCCACAACCTTAAGCATTACTCAAGATGGTCTTTTTTTCTTCCCTTCTTTTTTGTTGGCCCAGCATTACCACAACCGGCCTGAAGAGATATCACTTTTAGAGGTGCAAGGAGGTCAGAAAAAGGGACTCGCCGACAGTCGGCCGTCAGTCACAACTACCAAGATCAGGCCAGGATCAACGGCATTAACGCCCACGGTGCGAAGAACCATTGAACAGCGCCAACACTTATCCAGACCACGAATTGATTAGATGGGTCAGTACTCTTTGACTCTTACCAACGGATGACGATCCATCTCGATCAAGATGCTGGCTACTTGCTGAGTGATCTTCTCCCTCTGAGCCGGGGTTGCCGCCTGCCAATCTAGTAGCCTGCCGTCGAGCTTTTCCATCAAAATATAGCTGACTCCAACTTCGTTATCAGGATCGGATTCGCTGGCAAAATCAAAGACGACTGGCACAGGAATGCGGGTGGAATGCGGGTGTGGCGTCGGAGATAGAGCATCGTGGCAGCTTCGCTTCGAAGAATGAAGTCGTTGACTTCTTGTGGAGGGGCTGTCGTTCTGTGCAGGCGAAACCGGGCGAGCCACTTCTCGCCGCCGTGGAAAACAATCTCGGCATGGCATCTCTGATTTCCCATCATTCCGGACATGATCGGCTTTGTCGTATTCTCTGACCAAGAGTATACATTGGCATCTCTTTCACCACGGGTTGACACCACTGGTCGCGACAGAATTAGACTTCGCGACGGATGGAAATTTCAGCTCTCATCGAAAGTACCAGATGGAGTCACCTATGATATTCGCCCAGACAACGATGGGCAAAATTTGGAGGTTCTTAAGTCTTGGATTCTGCCGTCCGCTAACGACTTCATTCCGAGCGATGATGATCACTATAAGCCGCCGTCGGGTCAGCCTGAGACTAAGATTCCATATGTCTCCCCATTATTCGACGACTCTGGCTGGATGGACGTCAAAGTGCCCCATGATTGGGCGATAACCGAATCATTCGTCTCACGTTCAGTCACATCTGGCGACATGGCACGCCTGAAGGTGCAGGGAGTCGGCTGGTACCGTCGCCAACTCGATGTTTCCTCGTCTGACGAAAGCAAGTTGATCTACCTCGAAATTGACGGCGCCATGTCTTACGCCATGGTTTGGCTGAATGGGCAACTGATTGGAGGTTGGCCATATGGATATAATTCATTTCGTATCGACCTCACACCTTATATTGATTTAAAAGGGAACAACAACAGCTTGGCCATCCGTGTCGAAAACCCTCAGGATGACTCTTTCTCAAGATGGTATCCAGGGGCTGGTATATACCGCAACGTATGGCTCGTAAAGATCGACAGCCGTATTCACATAGCCCAATATGGTACAACCTTCGTTTCTAGTGAGGTTTCTACAAAGTCTGCGACCCTGGATCTATCGGTGCGGGTCAATAAAGCCACAAATGGGACATCTGACATTACCGTGGTCACTGAGGTCCACAATTTTGACTCACCGAGCGGTAGCGTTGGTAGAAAGGTTGCCACATTCCCTTCAAAATCCCTTGGCGTCTCCGGGGGCGCAACAGTCGAGTTCAATAGCACTACTACTATCTCCAAACCGTACCTCTGGGGTCCACCACCCACCCAACATCCGAACATGTATATCGCTTACACTCGGGAAAGCTTTATTGGATACTTACACCAGCAAATTAGGAATCCGCACGATCAAGTTTGGTGCCAATAATGGTCTCGAGGTCAATGGTCAGAAAGTCTATATTCAAGGCGTCAATCAACACCATGATCTTGGAGCCCTTGGAACTGCTTTCAATATCAGAGCTGCCACCCGCCAGCTCGAGATTCTGCGAGAGCTTGGTGTTAACACGATTCGTTTGTCTCACATCCCACCAGCGCCGGAACTCCTGAGGCTCACAGATGAATTTGGCTTTCTAGTCATTAATGAAATCTTTGACAACTGGGCTGAGGGCAAGCGCGACTCCGACTTCAACCTTATATGAGAAGATTGGCACGAAGCTGACCTACGAGCATTCATTCGCCGTGATCGTAACCATCCCTCCATTTTCATGTGGAGTCATGGCAACGAAGTCCTCGAAGCGAGTCGCGATAAGGAGGTCGCTGTTGAAATTGCCACCGCTCTAACAAATATTGTCACTGAGGAGGATCCAACTCGTCCATCAACTGCATCCATCTATCGGTCCACTCCTGGCGAAGCATTTCCAAATGCCTTGCAAGTCTTGGGAATTAATTACCTCGGAGAAGGAGCTCGTTATGGAGAGGCATACGTCAATCTCACGGGCTACAGGACGGACCCACTGTATAAACCGTTTCACGAGGAATACCCGGATAAGATGGTTCTGGGGACCGAAGTCGCCGCTTCCGCAAGCACCCGAGGTACTTTTACCTTTCCTGTTACCGAGTATGAAAGCTGTCCGATAGATGACAGTCATGGCGGTAACTCGACGAAAAGCACTGTAAGTGGATATGAGCTCTATACAGCCGACTCTGGCTCGTCTCCAGACCGAGTTTTTAGGGCACAGGACGAATATCCTTTCGTTGCTGGTGGCATCGTATGGAGCGGTTTCGACTACCTTGGTGAACCAGTTCCCTATCGCACTACGGCTCGCAGCTCCTATTTTGGGATCGTTGATCTGGCCGGGTTCAAAAAAGAGAGGTTTTTCTTATATCAATCACGTTGGCGTCCTGATCTGCCGATGGCACATATTGTGCCGCAATGGAACTGGCGAGAGCACAGCGGCTTAGTCACTCCAGTCCATGTCTTTACATCTGGTGATGAAGCAGAACTGTTCATAAACGACGAGTCACAAGGCCGGAAGAAAAAGGAAGCCCTCGAGTATCGTTTGCGGTGGGACGACGTTATCTATGCGGCGGGAACTGTCAAGGCGATAACATACAAGAACGGGAGCAAGTGGACTGTCCTCAATCAAAACTACTGGAAATCCCGCGGCCTTGAAGCTTTCCGCCGACCGAATCAAGATCGCTGCAGATGGAGAGGACTTGTCTTTTGTTACGTTGGCTGTTGTTGACAGTGATGGCAACACGGTGCCAGAAGCTGCGAACAAGATTACATTCTCGGTGGACGGGCCGGGAAAGATTGTGGCTACAGACAATGGTTTGCCTACAGACATGAACCGCTTCCCTTCCTCAACTCGAAACGCATTTAGTGGTTATGCGCTTGCTATAGTTTGTGGAGAATCTGGGAGGCCTGGTCAAGTTACTCTCACAGCCCATGCCGATGGTCTCACCGCCGCAACTGTCGTTGTCACAACCTTTTTTTAGAAGTACCTGGACGCTGAGTTAACTTTTCCAGATGGCTTGTAGATTGGCAGCGAAATAATATTTTCAATGTGTGACACTCAACATGACTTGGTAACGACCATATGATGACTCATCACGGTACAGATCCTCACAAGTCCATCGAAGGCGCTCCAGGGCCTCATTAACTTCATTCAGAGTTTTCGTAAGTAGCTGACTTTATGTTGATCTCATGATGTTCAGTGCTATTCAAATAGAAGCCAAACAGATCAATGAGCAATGCGAGATGAGATCAGTCGTTGTAATAATGCCGACTCAACGGACGCTGCTGGGAGCATCTGTATACGCAGTACTTATCACAATCGTGAGTTCAAAGTCCAATGAGGCAAAGGTCCACGTCATCGTTGAGCTAGTCAGGCTCTCAATAAGCAGTATAGTTCTATATATTCCAATGAAAAGAATGAAAGCTCAATATGGCAGAGACTAAGGGAATGGGAAGTGGAAATTCGTAGCCAGATGTACTCACTAAGCCCCTCAAGCAGCCCTCCAGTCAACCATGTACTGTTTCCTAGTCCGGCATAACAAGCATTACAATTTCTCCATCAATCTCCTCCGAGTCAGGTGCTAACATTGATGAGTTTGAGGTTGGAAAAATCAGAACCTAGAATTGCCGCAGACCTTGGAGTAGGAACTTTACTGAACAATATCCAGGTCAAGTCCCTCAAGCTCTCTCTGAATTGGTTCCACAACACGTTCGATCAAATCTCCAAGTGAGCACGAATGCGGGGAACCCCAGCTTCTTTTTTCCCCACTCGGCAGGGTCCAAAATGGTGAGTAGAATTCGCGAAGTGTCTTCAGAGTTGCTGTTAGACTATACCCAAAGTATGCCGCTTTGGCGTCGGATGTGATAATCCGTGGGTATATAGTTGTTTCACCAAGGTACCGAGCAGTATGGATGAACACTCGTAAGAATCACAATCCGTATTTCCTCCGAGAAAGGTGGCAACAAGACCTTCCGATCCCAGAACCAAAGTGTTGATCGCCTCCTGTCGCCGTGAGTCGATCATGGCTGCAAATATTAAATTTGTGCTCCGTCCTGGGTAAACGAGGACTTACCAATGACATTTTGAGAAATGGGAAGATCAAGTGCCGGTAATGGTGCTCGACTCTCCTGAATCGCAGTCTTTGTGATGGATCGAAATGTCTCGGGTTGACGGAATGTACTCGAGATTAGAAGCCAGAGAGGCAAATCTCGATTACAATCCAAAGGGCGACTGTCTTTGAAAGCATCGATCCACATGTTTACGGCCAGCTCAACAGCTTCGTGGCAGTCATAGTAATCAACCAAGACTGCAATCTTTGCCAACATCTCTAGAGTTATCTTGCGGGGTACTTCGCGATTCAAACCGTGTCGGACACGCATTAACAACAGTAATGCTTGGTCATCCCAATCTGAAGCTTCGATATGGCGCAGGCCATCAATGCTGTCAGCTGTGGCCTCTGTCCAGGGGCCGTTCAGCTCAGCCCTGAAATATCGCGAGGCCAATGTTAAGTGTCGCGAGGATAGAACAAACCTGACTGGCGAGCATTCCACGTCCAGAGCTTCTTGAGGCTCCTCGTTGCATATATCGTTGCTTTCTTGATGTTCTTTTGGAGCCGGTACTGAGTCGTCAGTGTGAAGCACGAGATCCGAGATCTCAAATCCCACATCCCCCGCGAATTGGTCCGCTGGTAAGACCTGTTCACTTCGCTCTTATTAGAACGCCTGCGACACTTTCAAATAAATAAAGCCACAGAGTACCGGATGGGGGAACAAACCATGCGCTCAGATCTTGAACCGTAGCTTCCTCACTAACAGCCCAAACAGCGAATGGTGCACACGGACTGCGGAGCTCGAGCAGGACGTCGTCATCCGGGTCAAGCCTGTGAAGGGGCACATTGCTCATTTTATAGATACCGTGAACCACAATTATAGCGCGGTGGTTTCTTTAGAAGCAGATTTAGTGAGAATACGGTACAGCTTTCAAACGATTTCACAAGCATTAATCCGCAATGAGCTGGGTAATATTTGTGAAAGGACAGAAAGCAAAGGCTGTTGTTCTGCGGTGCGACTCTGAACGGTTTTGTTGTTTACAGTTGAGAAATCTGTGGCGTGGGAGACAGTCTCGAGCAACTTTTTATACCCGAAAGCTTCAGTACATTCAAGTGCTGCGATGAGGTTGTTACTCCAAATGTATGAGTACCCAAGTTGCGGGCTTGGGCAGAATCAGGACCCATCTATTGGCCGATTTGGAGGCCTTCCTACTAAGCCCCCTCATTACTTGGCGAAGCATACATGTCATTTGAAAGTCTCCAGGGATGTTTTTGAGCGAACGGGATAATTTCCATAGCCAAATGCCATCAGGCGGTGTGAACGCTGTTTTTCATCTATCTTCTACTGCTATGAAGAGGACTTTCCGGCTTGGGGGGCCATAGACGGACAATACTCCACGGTTCTCATACTGTTTATGGAAGGACAAAGGGCCCACCATCCCTGAGGTGTCTCACGACCCCGCATCTCGACCTCTACTGCAGACTTCCCTTCTCCACAATTAGCCGTTCCTACCCCGTGCTAGAACATGTGCAGCTGACACGCGCTGTCGTGGATTGTGTTCTTTGTAAGCGGACTTTTCATCAGTATTTTGAGAGCAAGCACCAGAATTATATACGATGCCGCCGACCTTTTGCGTGCCGCGAGAATCCGCCAACATATCTTCGCCGAAACACCACAGATGTCAGCAGTGCTTACATAAGCCTAAATACCAATCAGCGGAGGAGCCGGATGATCACCACGGCATTTTGCACTGTTCCTGCGAACCATGTCGCAAGCCATTCAATGTCAAGAGGCCGTCACACGTAGAATTATCCCTACACTAATTGCAAAATGCCTTCAATCTAACTACTCACACCGACAAGATTAAAAAATTGGTTTCGCCTCTCGCTATCCTGCTCAAAGCATCCTATCAGGCAGCTTGTCAAGGTCTTGGCTCCGGTCTTCTCAACGCCCCGCATCACCATGCACATATGTCTGCACTCCATGACAACTGCTACGCCCCGTGGCGCCAGTATATCCATGATAGCCGTGGCGACCTCCTTGGTCAGCCGCTCCTGGATCTGCAGACGACGGCAGAATATTTCAGCAATTCGGGGGAGCTTTGAAAGGCCGATGACAGTGCCAGAAGGGACATAGCCGATGTGCATCTGGAAGTTGGAGTGAGCCTTTATCCTGCAGGTTTAAAGTCTGGAACTCATGCAGAGAAAGAGAGGTGCCTGCCTTGCCAATAAAGGGCACGAGGTGATGCTCGCAGAGACTGGAGATATCGATGTCTTTGACAATGACGATCCCGTCGTGACCCTCGGGGAAGAGGGCGTTGTTAGCAGCATCCTGCACATCGTCTTGATAGCCCTTGGTCATGAACAGCAGAGCCTTGGCGTAACGTGAAGGTGTGTCCAGCAGGCCCTCACGATCAACGTCCTCGCCGACGCACTCTAGCAGAGTTTTGACAGCACCTCGCATCTTCTCAAGCTTCACAGCGAGCTTTGTCTCGTCCTCGTCTCTGTGTTCTTTGCTTCCATAGGCTAAGGAGTGGGAATGTCAGCTCGAATTCCTTCTAGAAACACTAAATCCAGAGGCCTCTTGTACAGCAGAGAACAGAAACTTACTCAGACGGCTAATACCGTCGAGCTCGGTCTTTGGGCCTCCCTCAATCACCGCCCTACTCCCTGGAACGGAACCTTTCTTTTCAAGTCTTCCGTTGGACTTGCAGAGAGAGTTCTCGCAATTTGCAGGGTCGCACATTCTTGAATGATCTGCCGCATCTTGTATATAGTCAAAATCGTTGTGTTTGTCACTCGCGCAGCGTTCCGCCGGCGGATCGTCTTCAGTCGGTGAAGCGAGGCTAGCATGATCGAATATTCTCTTCTTAAGGCCATTATTGCTGCACGATCAGTTTCAATTGGCAATATGAGGCGAAATGTGGGGACAACAGCACAAAAATAAAAGAGGATCGTGACGGAGGTCGGGTTGAATGCGCAAGCGACCTGAAGTATATTATAAATGGACACAGCCAAACAAGAAACAATGTTGCTCCTTAGCTACAACGTCACGATCAGACATACTGTTGTGCAGGTACATCGGGAACACCGTGCAGGTTCAATCAGGATGAAGCCTAAACGAGTGATAGCCCTTCTGTTCCTCTTACACGGCAGCTTCTACGGTACACGGTAAAGTCCATCTGTGAAAGTTCAGGGAACGCAGCCCATGCATTGTGTTTGGACTGGTTTAGGATATCTGCTCTGCAAAAACATACGTTTGAGACTTCCGTCTTCTACTGTGAATGTAATGATTCCTTCGTACCACCCGATGCAATCGCTTCGCCTTCAGCACAAATTAAAATACAGTCTGGCCCGTCACAATATTCGTAGGGCATGATAGGTCATATCCGAACTCGGGTAACAACATGCAGGAGGCCATCCATAGGTAGCAACCTCTGCAGCAATTCGCGGGAGTCTAGATCTCACGCGAGTTCATCCTGATCAGGATGAGGCGGCCACCGCTTAGCAACATGCAGGAGGCCGTCCGTAACATGCGGGAGGCCAGCTAGCACAATATGCCAGAAGTCATCCGCGGCAAGATCGGCAGTAACACACGGCATGCTAGGTTTCACGCGAGAGGTCATCCTCATCAACATGCGGGAGGCCATCCTCGGTATGAAGCAGGAGGTCGTCGGCGCCTACATGGATCCTCTGCAGTGACATGCAAGAATTCATTCGCAGTGATATGGTGATATGCAATTGGCTATGTCCCACAATTTCGTAAAAAAAAACAAAAACGGGAAGCCCAAACACGCTTTGCACGCTTTGCACGCTTTGCAATATATTTGCCATCAATCTACTGGCCAATTCTGAAATCTTTGTACCCGATTATGTCGGGCATGACTACATACAAATCCTTGTCACTTGGCCACCTGCAGGCTACGAAATTGTTGGCATTCGTCCTGATCACACACCTCTTGATCAATTAGAGGAAAAGAAGCGGAAGAATTTTCGGGTCAGTCCTTCTGGGTACTAACGTACACCAAATGAAATTTGGCTGCTGATAAGTCATAATGTAATCTCTCATGGCTTCAAAGCCTACGCTTTTATTTCTTCTCCTCCCCATGGCGTCAAAGCCGAAAAATAATGACTGCGGTTGAATTCGAACAAATATAATTTAGTACAGCTTTTGCCCTTAATCAAAAATCTATCACAACACGGGATCTACGAGATGGCCACACTCGAAACTCTAAAGTCACATCTACGGGGATCCACTGCAATGAAGCAGTCCGCAACGAAGTCATTGTCCCCTGCACAATACAGCGCTGGCTTCGAGATCTTGGTGCAGGGCCCAGGATGGATGACCTACCGAGACTTCATTGTGCCTCAATTGTCTCTTCTCCTAGCTCCCCTCATCCATTCGCGCATCGACATCTCGGTGCTAGAGATTGGGCCCGGCCCAAAGAGCGTACTCGGAAATCTGCCCGGTAATCTGAGAAGGAGCATTAGGAGATACACTGCATTTGAGCCCCATGGAGATTTTGCTTCAAGATTGCAAGATTGGGTTGGCTCAACGTCAGAGACAAGATCCCCATTCCCCTGCCTGGAGAGCCCATCCAATATCCATCGAAAGCCATTCGGTGTCGACTACAATACTGGCAGCGGTGTCGGCTGCAAGACGAGTGATGTCGATGAGAAGTTTGACGTCATCCTATTCTGTCATAGCATGTACGGAATGAATCCCAAGGGCAGGTTCATCGAACGAGCGCTGAAGATGCTCGATGAGCGGGTTGAAGGCGGGATGGTTGTTGTTTTCCATCGAGAGGGGACGCTGCATACCGACAAACTGACGTGTAGCCGGACAGCTTCCTTCCCGGCCGGAGTCACTCGCGTGGCGGATGAAGACAAGGCACTGGACTGTTTTGCGGCTTTCATTGCCGGATTCGTTATGCTGGATGCAGATGCTGACAGGGCTGTCCGAGCCGAACGGCGCGATTTGTGCCGCACCTTGGGGCGTCGCGCCGAGACGCACCCCGATCATCTTGTGTTCAGCTCTCCTAACACAATGGTGGCCTTTACCCAGCATGCGGCCACGTTGCCGGAGCTGCTGGCACAGGTACCATTGTTGAAGGAGGATAAGGTGATCAAAAACCCCGAGGCTCGCCTGCACCGTGCTGCTTCGATTGTCAAGCCGACCGAGGTCCAAAATGTCCAGCGATGCGTTCGATGGGCCATGAAGCACCGCGTCGGCCTAACCCTGCTTGGCGGGGGGCACAGCGGTCACTGCCTTTGGCCCAACGTCGTTTCGGTCGACATGAGTGCCTTTGACCAGATACATATTCTCACGGATGAGGAGGACAGAGAGGGATCCAGGTCCGATCCTGCCCCCGTCGTCATCGCCGGAGCGGGCTGCAAGACGGGCGACATCGTCCGCGAGACCATGGCGGTGGGCTTGACAGTGCCCTTGGGTTCCCGGCCCAGCGTAGGCGCGGGACTGTGGCTTCAGGGCGGTATTGGGCACTTGGCCAGACTGTATGGGCTCGCGTCTGATGCCATAATCGGCGCCGTAGTAGTCAGCGTCGACTCTGGCGAGATACTCTGCCTCGGACACGTACCAACCCCACACCGGCCGGCCGCTGCCAAGCGCCCGCAACACGAAACCGATATGCTATGGGCAATCAAAGGCGCTGGAACCAATTTTGGCATCGTCATTAGTGCGACTTTCAAGGCGTTCGCGGCTCCAGATTATCTGCTCCGAACTTGGTTGATTCCTCTGAGCGATGCCCAGTGGGCGCGGAACAAGCTCGCTGACTTCGATACAGTCGTCGCTAGTAGACTTCCTCGGAGTTGTTCGGCAGACGCATATTTGTACTGGGACGATGGCCAAGTGCATCTTGGTGTGACCGTGCTTGAAGCCTCTACGGAGGGCCCGACCTTCCGGATGCCTACGTCCATGCTTACATTTCTTGGGGCGGAACACAGCCACAAGGCCGTGGACGGTGTCGGCTTGTTTGAGACCGACTTATACCTGTGTGGTATGCACGGCGGACACGGCGGCGGTAAGACCTACTCTTTCAAGCGATGCGTATTCTTAAAACACATCGGAGCAGGGAGCATCACCGACGTCCTGGTAGCAGCCGTCGAGACTCGCCCATCGCCGCTCTGCTACCTTCATCTACTACACTGTGGCGGAGCGGTCCGTGACGTGGCGGCTGATGCCACTGCTTTCGGCTGTCGCGATTGGAATTTTGCCTGTGTCGTAACCGGCGTCTGGCCTCGCAACCTGGATGGAACCGACACCGCCCAAGCTGCAGTGCGTTGGGTTTATCACGTCGTCAGGGACTTATTGCCCTTAAGCGTGGGGGCTTACGGAGCCGATCTAGGACCGGACCCTAGAGATATCTCGCTGGCGGCCGAGGCCTTTGGGCCCAACCAGCCGCGGTTGGCCCGTCTAAAACACACCTGCGACCCACGCAATATGCTGGCTTACGCCTGTCCGCTCCCGAGAGCGCCGACGAGACAGCGCCTCGTCATCCTTGTCACGGGCGAGAGCTGCGCGGGCAAAGACTATTGCGCCAGCATCTGGGTCGAAGTGTTGAACAAAAACACCCAGAAGGCCCTCACAGCACGTGCAGTTAGTATTAGCGATACCACCAAGCGAGAATACGCAGCGGCTACCGGGGCCGATCTGAAACGCCTGCTTTGGGACCGTGGCTACAAGGAGCAACACCGGCCGGCGTTGACGATGTTTTTCCAGCGTCAGGTGCAGCAACGACCTCGCCTACTGGAGGAGCATTTCCTTAGTGTAGTGCACGGCGCGACAGATGTAGACGTGCTGCTAATCACCGGAATGCGTGATGAGGCGCCGGTCGCGGGCCTGTCGCATTTAGTTCCGGGCAGACTGATCGAGGTCTGTGTCACCGCCAGCGAGGACACGCGGCGTCTTCGCCGAGGCTGCCACATGAACCACGACGGTGGTGACGATGGTGGTGGTGACAGGGGTAACAAAGGCAAGATCAATAGCGGATCCCAGTTGGCGGACTTGAAATGCAGCCCCAGTCTCGTCTTCGATAATGACGAGTTAGGAACGGAGGCGCCAACAGAATTTGCCGAACGGCGCCTGCTTCCCTTCTTGCAACAGGACCTGCAGCGACTGGCCGATATGGTGCGCCTGGTACCGGACTTTCCACGCTCAGGCATCGAGTTCCGCCATGTGCTTGGCATCGCTCAACAGAAGCGGGGGCTCACCCTCTGCACATCGCTGCTGCAGGCTCACTTTACCGGAGATTGGTCCCGAGTCGATGCAGTGGCTTGTTGCGAGGCGGGCGGCTTCATTTATGCGTCGGCGTTGGCCGCACATGTTGGTGTCCCCCTGGCGCTGATTCGCGAAGCCGGCAAGCTCCCGCCACCTACGGTTTCTGTTCCCAAATCCCAGTCGCATATCTCGTCTATGGCACCAAGCAACTCTAGGGAGCAGAGGATCGAGTTGGGCCGGGATGTAGTCTCCAAAGGCTCCTCAGTGGTGGTTGTAGACGATGTGCTTGCTACAGGGGAGAGTCTCTGCGCGGTGCTGCGACTATTAGGTAAAGCCGGCACCAATACCGAGGATGTGAGCATTATGATCGTGGCCGAGTTCCCTATCCATCGTGGTCGGGAGCTGCTGCGCAGGCATGGTTTTGGCAAAGTCAAGGTTCACAGCCTCTTGGTCTTCCCAGGTGTCTAGAAGGAACCTCGGCGCTTTTGGATCAAGGTAGAGAAGGTTGCATGAGGATTATAGTGATTGAGCCTTTGCACCATTCATAATTCCTCAAAAAGGCTTGGTCACTTCGTGGGTCCAAAGGGCCGATCGCCGATGGCATTTTTGACACAGTTGTTGACCATACGGCTCTGCTGTTTTTTACGCCATATTTTACGGACACAGTTAATTGCATTTGAAACGCCGAGGACGCCAGGGAGTTCTGGTGGCCAATGACTTCTTGCGTCCAACCGCCAAGTATGCTTCCAGCCAGGTCAATTCGTGTTAATTGGTCTGCCCAGCCCTGCCCCACACGTTACGCCTATGTCTTGCCAGCCACCTCCACAGCCTGTCATCTTTTCCTGCTTTGCTTGACTCAACCAGCCACCTCTTTCCAATCCCCTCTCCTATCTCGAAAGCCTTCCGTCATAGTACTGGGCGCCTCGCTCTGCTTCACCTTCTTACGCCAACATCAATACGTCCTCGCATTTATCCCTTTCATCATTTGCTTCAGCCTGAGTTACCTCACAAATCGACGCTGGAAGTGCTGCATTGCACTCCGCAGCACGCAACTGAGGACGATCGTCAACGGCGCTCAATGCTACGCTACATGGTTGAAGAATCTGGGTTTTGGTCAAGCGTTACGTGGCTCATTGACGTGTGTGCACCAAAGGCCTCGTATTACACGTGTGTCTGTTGGTTTATACAGTCAAAACTGCTCCGTACTTCTGCCGCGCCATCACCATCGCAGATCGGAAGCCTATGGGAATTGAGCTGCCAAAACTAGCCGTCCTCAGTGCCGCCGTTGTTCTAGAGGGCAGCCTCGGATGCTCGAACTCGACTCTTTCGCCACGATTAGATTGCTGCGACGTATCTCTGGGGCCAAGGCTGCCCAACCGCTACATCTAAAGCCTGGGAGGGTGGGCATCCTGATATCAGGGGTTTCGTTTTACATGCGCCGAGTTTCCTCCTAGCGGCCGTTCTGGCGCCCTTGCTCCGAGCTATGTTCATATGGTATACTGACGCTGGCTCATGATTTAGGCAATGCTATGGGTACCTTAGCTCCCGCCTCGTCCTCACCCCTGTCGCCCATTATCCCAAATGCTCCTGCTGTGGTCGAATGGAGCGACATCGCGTCCAGGCCTCGAGCTCCTCACTACCTCGCTGACCCGCACCCATCCTCCGTCCAGCTGAACTTGCTCTTCAATGAAGAGCAAAACACTGTGTCCTTCAAAATCCGGGTTTGGCTCTATTTTGAGCAGCCATCGGGTGGCGAGAGGAAGGAATATGTCTACATCCGCGTTCATCCCGAAAATGTCCATTTGCTCCTTCCGGACGCAACACATCATCTCCCAGAAGGGATTGCTGCTGCAGTGCGCGGTCCTACAGCGTATTTTCACCTCGTGTTGAACAAACCTGTTTCGATCCTAGCTCCTTTTGATGCCCCTGTACCGCTCCGATCGGAACGCAGTTCTCAGCTTCTGGATTCCTTAGAAGAGCTGAGTCGGCAAACTGTTCTGGGTATCCACATCGGCCAACACATCATCTCTGATCCAGATGTGGTGCGACGAATATGTGACGCATTTACTAGTGGCTCAATAAAGCAGCATCCGAGGCATGATTCTCTGCGCGATTTCTACAGAGGTCGTGGTGCTAGAGTAGTCCAACAACTCGTTGGCTCTGCAGTATCTGGAAGCGAAAAGCCGGGAATGAGGACGGAGGAACACGGGGCGGATGGCCATCCCGCGAGTCCTCCTCCGTACCCAGAACCTCTTGACCTGCCGCCCCCCTCGCTCTTCGCACAACATTCCCGGAAGAAGCGGCAGCGGTCTCCCGAAGATAGCCACTGAAGAGGCGGAAGCTGTCTTCCGAAGATTCAGGCACAATCCACCCATCTTTCAGTAGCGTTTGCGCCGAACTTTTCGCTCAACAGAAAGCACAGACCACGGAGTTCGTCTTGTGGCAGCAAGCTCAGATGTCGAAGTTTGTCGAGCAACAGCAAGCGCAGACGCATCATATTCTTGGTCGCATGGATCATGCAGTACAATGCATGGAGAGCCGGATCATCGGACGGGTCGAGAAGCATCTCCGCGACGAGTCAGATAAGACAGATGACCAAGATTCTAAGAGACAAGAGTGGGGGCAGCTCATACAAAATCTTGTTGAGAAAAGCATCGTCAATCTGGAGTTGCAGCTAGAGGCTAGCCTTGAGGCAAATCTGGAACGTGGGAGGGAAGACCTCAAGTGTGAGCTTAAGAATGAATGCCTTGACGAGCTGAAGGACGATCTACAAGAGGGCTTAGTATCCATAATTCTCCCCAGATAGTTCAGCTGCTTCCTCAATTGCGAACGCGTGCTCGCATACCGTGAAAAGCAATTGTACAGTCGTGTCATTGTTGTGCGACAATAGGTAACCGGGGTGGTTGCCAAGTCGGAGCCTGACTAGAATGGATGAAGGATCATCTACTTGAGCATGGCGGCAATTCTAGAGGCATCGCAGCCTGCAGGTTTACTTTTGAGGCTACAAACCTCGACATTCAGGCTTCGCATGTGTAACCCAGAGGCGGCACCCTTACAAACCCCTCCATCGCCCCTCTGTGTTTTTTTTAACCTATTGCTGAGTCCCACGGTCTCATCCGCGGACTCCAGACCTCCTCAATTGTGATCATTCATTCTATGTAGTGAAGCAACTACTCAGTAAGCCATTGCCTATTTGCGCCACGATGTCCATCATCAGCAACGGTATCACGAGGCGACTCTATGACGATGCTCGAGTTTTCGACGAACCTGCAGCAACACGGCTCTGCGCCATTGGAGGTGAAAGAATGAGTACGAGCATCTCAGCAACCTCCAACCTACAGCATTCCCGATCTGAGACGTGTTGGTCTTATTGATGAGCATATTGACATCGAAGGCAGTGTGCCAGACAAGGTTCTCATAATGGAGGCTAAGAAACATGGCGCAACTGCAGCGGAAGTTCGAGAATGCGAGGCGCATGCCAACACCTTCAGCCTTCATGAGGGACCACGCCCGGTATGGTACTAAACCCACAACAATTACTCCCGATTCCTTTCCTCCCAGGGGTCCGCGACTTGGGACATCTGGACTAACTCTATCTCGACATTGCGGAACATGGCCAAAAAATCCTCGAAGCCTGCGACTACATCAATGGTCATCATCAGCCTCCAGCACGTCTTCTTCTACCCTATTCGCCACCCACTTCCCCACCCGGAGCTTCGTCTGAGCATGCAAGTAGCCCGACATCCGCTGCTCAAGCCGCCCTCAGAGTCAAGGCATCAGCAAGAGAATCCTATTCCGCTTAGTCAGGAGCACTGGAAATCAGTATTGCTGGCTTTCGTGGTGGGCCACATCTGTCACAGCGTGCCGGCGGCCTTTTAAGTTAGTATTACTGGGGCGGTTGGACAATCAACCCTCTCGAGAGCTTGTTACATCACGAGGATACGTTCTCGTAGATCATGCCAAAACAACGTTTCATTTTTGGAAACGAGTTGGTAAAGAATCCCTAATAAAGTACGCGTCATTGGCATCCAATTTCTTTGATCAAAGGAGAGCGGTCCTCGGTACATTTGCAGCAATACGAACTTTCTAGATAGCTAATTGGTTACAGATCTGGAGCACGACGACACAGACGGTCGCTTCGACGCTGAACTTTCGTTTTTGCACGTTTCTTTACCCCCACTTGTCTGCTTTTTGCTTTGACATGGTCGAGATTTGTTGATAAGGTCACTGTTTCCTTCTGCTCATAAGGCTCCACAAGTCCTACATCAGAACTCGCTAGTTTCATAAGCAGAAGTGCATTTTCGGCCAGTAGCTCCTTCTGCCGATCTTGCAGAATCTGAATTCTTCTTTGCAACTCAGGGATCTGAGCCTCATAGTACTTTCTGTACTCATCCGCCCAGCTCCGATAATGAGCAGATAAGGAGTACACATGGTTGTAGGTATCGTTCTTGTACTTCTCAACAGCATAATATGAGTCAAGAAACTTTTCAAGTATATGCTTTGTAGGAGGCAGTTCGTTCTGCAACATCCGCTCAGGCGGTACCAACTCCTGTTCACAGTCAATACAAATTACACGAGGCCACATACGTAAATCCTACCTTGTCATTGTGCTGGATTTCATTTTGGGAAGCCATGCCTTGAAAGTTTCGAACAGTGGAAAATGTTCTCAAGGACAGTGAAGAATGTCCTCAAGAACTGAATAACAAATGGCGGATCAATGCAAAGTGAAATCCTTTATACAACGATTGCCTGGGCCAAGATCTGGGAACGATGCTTGATTCTTATCGCCATTAGCAGACTTTTTGGCAACAAGAAAGTCTCCGCGCACACACAGAAGCTCGTACAGTACCTTCTTCTCCCAATAACACTGGACACCCTTTTGATTCAAATCAGGTCCATCAATGGACGAGCCTGCGCCCGATCTGTCACGACTACTTCTGCCAAACGTGGAGCTTCAAGATGGTAAAATCCATTTTTAGACAATACTCCACATGCCCTGGTCCCTTCCCCCCCAAAACAAAAAAAAATCCAAACCCAAATCTAAAGTCTTTAGGACATCGTCGGGGATTTGCATTCTGCGTAAATTTCCAGCGCGGGGCGCCATAGCCAAATTGTCCGCAGAATGTGATTGGCTACAGTTCTTGTACAGTAAGTTATATATAGCTGCATACTAGTCACCCGTTCGGGCTGTGCTCGGTCAGGGTCTAAAATTAGGCAGCTTGAATGACGAAGTGAGAGCTTGATTCAGTCTCTACATGAATTTAACCACCTAGGCCCTAGATGCAGGCCCGACATGGGCATCGCGATGTCCGAGCTATGAATATGTGACTAGTCACCAAAGCTGTCAATGACTCTCTACTCATCAAAGGTACAATTAATTCCCCTTGCCAATTAAGCTCTAGGCAGCGATGGCTTGTTCTGCATTGAAGTGCTATTTTGCATCTAGTCAACGAGGACGGCCAGTCCCGGTAGTGGGATGAACAGTTTATTACAAGCAAGGTCTGCGGGTCAGAGCGCGGATTGATCACGCCAGTAGGCTCAGAGCCACTCGATCACCATCTGTCATATCTCTTAATAGCGAGGACCCAAAGCCGTCGCAGCTTCAAAAAAAAAAATTTTGGGGGCCGTTCCACATTCTGAGCTGCAATATCTTTGAATCCATGGACAGGTCTTGTATTGGTCCCTCCCTCACTGGGATGGTGTGGCCCAATATACAGCGAAGGGCCACCATCGATTCCCCATTAGGGTCCTAAAGTGGTCTGCACTTGACCATCGCCAGCCAATACGTCTAACACGAATATATAAAAGGTCAAGCATGGTCTGCGTGCAGTTTGAGCCTATCTGAAATGTTCAACCGTCCCAACTAACCAAGTTTGACTCCATAATAGCGTTACAAAGATGTCGAGAGCATATCCATTTCCGACCCGGATCCTGGTACGGTCTTCTCCTTCAACTATTGATGGCGGATACTAACAACCCCAAGTTCCACGCAAGCTTCCTCTACCTGGGCTCATTGATTTTCCAATATCGAGAATCAAGTGGAGTTTTGTCGATCGCCATGTTCTTCTCGGCCTGGATGATTGTTGCTGTCCTAGCGTGGTTTCCTCTGCTTAAGCCACTCGTAACCGATGTGATCCACCACCCATTGTCATATCTGGCTGGGCTCACCGCGCTT
>NW_026517099.1:0-17542 GCF_026229845.1 Diaporthe amygdali
CAGAAGGGTCATAAGCGCGCTTTTGGACCAGCACAGAATGACGAAGGAGAGAGGTCGCTCAGCCGCAGCACCGATGACTTCCGATTTAAAGTTCCTCTTCAGAAATACCGCGAGCTTTCCGATATAATTCGAGTCGATGAGGACGATCTCCCCGAGCCAAACTCGTCGGAACAATCAATCATCGATCATATCGAGCACGTATATGAGTCAAACGGGGGGCCCGAGCTAGGAACAGTAAGTAAACGTTGCCTGCGCATTGATAGCGTATGTACTAAGACTGTGTTCAGTTTGGAGGAACGATTCTGTCGATTGTCTTCCGCGAACAATCTGAAAAATGGAGAACCCTAACCATCTCGCATACAAGCAAAGCCATTGCGGTTGTTCTTCTGCAGACATAATATGACGAACCCTCAAGATAACCATACACAACCCTTACCAAATCAATATCTTAGAAATACCAACACAGTCCGGCTTTCGCGGCAAGAGGTATGGTAGGTAGAACCGTTGTTCCAGGTGATCCCATGTTGATGAAGCAAGGAGATTGAACCATGCCACCCCTACCACGGACTTCCCGCAAATCTTACGGAAGCTCTCTGGATTGGTCTCCAAAAGACCTGGGAGCCTCCATGCTATATTTGAGGACTGGATATCGTAGGCAAGAGGATCGTGCTGCATTCGTATGTTGATGACGGGTGAGTAGTCTTCTAAAGAACGACAAATTGCTTGCAGATTTCGGCTCCATGAAGCATCAAGGCACACACACATTCATTTGTAGGGAATCAATATGTGTAGTAGATATGATCACAGACTCGTGAAGTTCTGCTTCGAATACTGAGAGATGTCACTGTGTGTACTCATCATCTTGATTCTTCTCGTGCTTGCTGATGATTTTCCGGTCTTCCAGGTTCAAGGCTTCAAGAGCCTCAGCCAGTGAAGCAACTATAGCTTCATTCGAAATCGCCGTCGAATCACCACTTTCGAGGCGTCTGTCGCAAATAGGCTTCCATCCCATATAAGATCCCGTGTCAGCGAATTGTAGAGCTGACGCCAGCCTCCTTCTTAGCATCATGTGTGCCATACGCTTCCGTGCGGTGAGTCTTGGCTCCCGCAACTTCTTGTATACACGGGCTTGGAGATCGCGAAGTTGCATGTCAGCCATAATTTGTCCTTGTCACGGTCAGTAGGTAGAAAGCTTCTGAATTCAGGAGCTTCGGCTTTTCTTAAATATAAGAAGCCGGCCCAAAACAAGGGCAAGGCTGGAACTCGGTATCATACTTCCACCGGGACCAAAGTAGGTGCCCGTGATATTTGAAGCGTGATGATTTCCTGCTCTTATCGTACTCATATAATATAGAAAACATGCCTAGCAATTAGCGGTCTATCTTTTCCAATTACTGTTTAATACATGTAGAATGAATGTTAGTTTCCGTTGTGTTATGAGACAAGTATAGTGAGATGATTTGGGAGCACAGTTTATCCAAACCCACCTCTTTGATATCCTTGGAGATCGGCTGTTGAAGATACGAAGGTTTGTTATCGCTGCATTGGCGTGAAGCAGTTGTACAGTTGCGGCACGGGCATCCTCCGTCACATCTCTCGTTCTTTTCATGACACTGACTACAGCCAGGCTTGGTGCTTATGGTCAAGGTCTTTGGGGCAAATATATGCTGTACGAGACCACTTAAATGATCGAACGCCTTTTGACATGGTCCACTGTAAGAGTGCAACCCGTATCAATCTTGTATTCAGGACAGGAAAGTTTCATTCGTGACCGCTGGTGTACTGGTTGTGCACAGAGGGCGATGTACCACCGTGGCCTCGAGGACTACACGCAGGCCTATTTACAGCATATAGAAAATCACGGTCCAGGGAGATGAATGAAAGCAGTAGAAAAAAAAAAGGATTTAATTCAATCGGCCATCAGCCGAGAGATCGTAACTGTTGGGCCTGCTGCGCCTCTTGGGCTGACGATGAAAACTTCCCAACCAACACATGAGCTACCGTGAGCGGAGGCCGTGATGTATAAGAACATTACAGGGATATAAGACGACGCCGCCGTGGAAGATGGGGCGTATGAATAGCAATGGAGGCCTCAACCTGGCGAGGCGGGCGTGGCCTGCCATGAACCGACAGGTTGAACGGGCATACTCCTCGGCCACACTTGTTTCGCTAACTTACCCATCAACAGTCAGGTATGTTGGACTGGCCCTTCCCTATTAGCATTCCGGAACTGATCGAGATAGCTGCCTGATTGTACAAGACAGTAGAATCCTCCGAAACCTTACTGCCCTGTAAATAAGACCGACACCATCCAATAGTCTCAACTAGCCGTTGTGGGCAGTCTTAGTGACTCACCTGCAGATATCTGAAACGAGGCGGGCTGGGGTGTCAAGGAACACAGCCCGCATCTAATCTCGACTTGTTCGTATGACCAGCTGATCCAGGGTCCTTATCATCAAGACGACCAGATAAAATGTGTCCCCCATCCTGCCTCATCTTTTCCTTTTCACCTCTTCTCATCTTCTGGTTGACAGTTCTGTTCTTGCAAGCTATTTCCCATCACCATGGCCAGCCCAACAAGGCCCACGTCGATTCCATCTATAACTGTTCTGCGACGTGAACTCGATTACGGTGATCCTAGCCTACGGAGATGTCAAGCATTTTACGATAGCGTTCAGGTCTTTCGAAAAGCATTCGTTGCATGACAAGATTTGAAGGGAAGCACACTTCGTGATTGGAAATGTCAGAAACATCAAAATGCCTTGATGGAGATGGTTGAAGCATATTTTCGCGCGTACGGTACCGAATTCTGGCCGGACGACGAATCTCATATTCGCGCCAACAACTCAAATGTTCTACTCATAGTATAAGGTAAGTATACAAGGACAAGAGATTAAGGACTTTCAGGCTGATTGTTTTCCAGAATCAAAACAATTATGCGACGACTATTCTGGGGGTTGAACATTCAGCAGTATCGCAATGCCAAATACAAGAAGAAACCAGAGCGCAGCCTTCACATTATACCTAGTTGTTCAATACTTGAACCATTATCAGCAGCATCTCGGTTCATTACTAGTGAATCAGGCCCGGCGGCGTTCGAAAATTTTGCGTCAAATAGGCCAAGCAATAACGACGCACTTCAAGCGGCACCGACCCTGCAAAAACGGGTGGAGTTCATATTCCGCGCTGTCTCTCACCACCCAGAGCGTCAGAGCCTTCCTTTAGACCCGGAACGCAGCTTCCACGATATGACGCTCGCCCAGCTGGACCAGGAGCTTTCGATGCGTCTCGGGTGGTCCCAATTCAGGTACCTGCATTTCGTGTTGGTAGCTCCGAATACATATGCCGAAGAAACGGTTTGCCGCGGCAGGGAAGACCGATTCGATGCTTTGAAGCGACATTTCACTGCTTTCATGCAGGAATGTATTGCAGACGCGCCATGCGGAAAGGTCGTGTTGGTGGAAATCAATATTGAGCCATTACCAAGCGCGGATTCCGTGGGGGAGACGGAGGGATAGGAGAGAGATCGAATTTGACTGGTGACGGACAGATTTACGTCAGGTGTTCCTTTTTCAATGGCATGGGAGTACTCAGTGCGGAATCTTGAGAGGCAAACTTTTGGGGTTGCGTGATGAGCTTATTTCTAGCGACCAAGTAGACCATCTTGACCACACAGATTTATTGATCAGGCGCACGTGATCGTCCAAACCCATAACACATTCGTTGCGAATGGCGCGGATGCGGAAGAGGACGAGGACAGCTGGGATCACGCCAGTGCCGAAAGTTACGGGAAATATGTGGCAACATTCCAGGTGGCTGCAGGGTTGACTGATTCGAATCTACAAAAGAACTACCTGCGATACCTTCAGTTCTATTGCCACTTACGCTTTTATACATACTGGCAGCCTCTTGCTGACTTCCTGGAAGATGTTTCATGGTGCTCTGGCATTTTCTATCGGACAACTCGCTAGATGGAACATGAAGTGTGGGATCTGGTTCGGGGGACTGAGTGTTTAGGATAGCGTCGGGGATGAAATCGCTAAAGTGGAGGTTGAGGCCGGTTCTGTACATGGTTACCAATTTGATAACGTTAGTCGAGTACGCTGAGAAGGGAGGGAGGATAAAAGAGCATAGTGACGTTCCGAAACGTGTTTAGCACGAAATCATAAGCGTACCAAACAGAAGGAAGCACAACGCCCCGAGATCAACATCACCAATATTGTACCCAGCACGGAGGATTGACGGAGCTGCTGATTAATATGACGGTCTTGAGGGAGGAAAGACATGGATGGACACGGGCTTCTTTCGAGCGCTGTTTCTGTCCCCCGTGCCCATGCAGTTTTCGAGTTTCTGCCATGGATTTCGTGGGCACGGTGATGTCCTTCAACGGGGATCACCCTTACAATGATGACCAGAACAATATCTCTATGCCATTTCAATGGTCCTACCCTCAGCGGACACGGTTGAATGAGATGGCCAAGAGACGACCCAGGCCGCGTGAAACACTTGTTTCACACCATTTCCCCGGCATCGACACTCTGGAGAATGTCAACAAGCCCATAATCACGGACACCTGCAGTTGGCATTGTTGCCTCGAGGCAGCTTTATCGCTCCCGGAGGTAAGGTTCCCAATAGCCTCAAGGACATCTGTCCCTTCGAATATCGGCCCCTGCCCATTACATTTGGCCAACTGCTTCAGCCGGTTGCAGTGCAACTTTGTCAGGCATGCATCATCCATGGACTGTTCGGCGCTCTTTAGCAACCATGTTCTAATGCACCATAGTGAGTTTCTTCGTAAATATCCATTAGAAATACACGATCGATACTTTCTGCCGTCTGATGCAAATAACGTCTTGTTCTCCGGGCTGACAGGAGCTCCCGCCTCCTACATTTTGTGGGGATAACAGAGAGCTACGTCAAGCAATTTTCGAACAAGTATGAAGTCTTATAAAGAAGGAAGGGGTGATTGACTCATTGAAGGTCAGCAAGAGCGTCGTCCTGCAAGCATAAGGTACCGTGTATAAAGAATGGCCAGCTAGCACGCATAGACGACCCTAGTAAATCTGTTAGTATTCCAGCGAGAGCCCGGGAACGGCCTGCAGCCGATACTGGCCGGCGGCGTTCCCATATTCTCCATCGCCGTCGCCGGAGCAATCGCTGTGCGAGGGCGGAGAGCTGCCTCGTCCTCTCCGACGCTGAAACGAGCGGGTAAGGTCTCCACGGCGACCGTGGAAAGTAGGCGAGGACTTGGAAGGCCATGGACTTCTCGTGAAAGGGGAAGAGGTTCCATTGATTGCCGAAATATACTGCGTATCCGCACAGACGAGGTCACTGTCGTTATGGGACTACTTGAAAGCCAACAATTGCTCCGGAGGACACACAACTCATAGTCCTAACAAACAAACAGCGATACTGCAACGTCAATCATTACCAACTAGGGCCATACTGTGCCATTCAACTACTCAATTGTAAAAGCACTGATCAATTCAGCTGTCCACCAAAAATGATGAGGCTACTTTACCGGCAGGTACTAACTAACAGATTTGAAATTCTGAGGATTACGTCGAATTTTAATCGCCGGTGTAAAAGGTGCTTTGCCGAAGCGAATCGTCACCTATGGGGCACTTTTAAAAATCTCAAAATCGCCCGAGGAGACGAAGCCGATTACGCCACCGACTGTCCACCACATACGTTCTTGCTAGATATAATAATCACGAGTTCTTCGCGTCGCAAAGGGTCACAATGTCGAAGTATGCATGAGAATGAAGTTTCCTGCTTCTCTGTGAATGAGTGTGCTACTTAGGTAGAGACCGTGTTCACCTAAAAACCACCAGGTCCTGCCTTGGTGCCTTGACGCCTCGGTGCCGCGTCCTTCGCTTGCACGAAGAGTGGCTACTTAAATCTAGCCCCTTTCTTTAAACCCCCCAGGTGCTCATTCAATGTCGGACTCGAAATCGGAGTCCGAGTGGGAGTTAGAGCCAGTGGTGTGTGGAGGCCATCTTCTGTGCGGCCTACCTACATTAATGATCTCTTTTTGACCGCATGTTTTCCTCGGCTCTTCAGAGGATGGAAAAGAATGGGCCTGGTAGGATACACCCACAATCTGACAACTGAAATGACAACATGCTCTACTCTGTCACTGGCATGCCTGTGTATGCTGTTGAGACCCTCGATTCTGGCCTGCTTCTCCTGAAGGTCTGCAGATGTTACAAAAACACAGATCGCTTCCTCAGCCGACAATATTTGTCACGACAGGACTAGAAAATAAACCTGATGACCACAAAGAAAACATTTAAGCGTAGCCAGTTCCAACAGCCTTTGAACCAACCAAAAGCTGTGACCAAGCCACAGTATACTGTGTAAGATCCATAGACCACGCCTGCCTCTGTGTCTAGGGGTCGAAGGACGGAGTGGAGAAGCATGGTGGCCGCCAGTTTCTGTAGATCTGTGACCAACTGGTTGGTCCTCATCAGATCCATCTCTCCGTCTCCGAACACGAGAACGGGCCAGTACGGACTCGTTTGTATTATCGTAGATGTGAGATGGTTCCTTCGAACCAATTTCTTTACTGTCTTGCTCGGTTGATCGATGTCGGAGAGAGAATCGCAACCACAGCGGAAGCAGCGCACGGTATCAATATCAGTCGTCCTCTCCTCCCCATCCGGACCCCAGCTAGGATCTGTCATTGTTGGTGTCCTTTTCCCAAACGCATTTCAAATCAAATCACCCTAATTGCACTTTCACTGTCTTTTCAACTTCTGCTTACCCAACACACAGCATGGCTTCTGCTCGGCCCGGGCCTTCAAGATCCCGGGCCCTCCGAATCGGGCACCCTAACAACCAGACTGGATACTGAGATCTCGGAGCGAGGGCGATACTGTTGAACCCAAGCCCGAAGCGTCCCGGACACAGGATCTGTGCCGATTTTTCAAGTCTTATCACGTCAATAGCGCTGGTCAATGTCATCGGGGGCTAATTGAGGCATTAGTGAGACCATTACGCCCAACATGTCCATCGTCGTAGACTTCAATTCCGTTCTATCACTCCGCCTAAGACGTCGAGTAGTAGCTGCCGCTTGAGAGCCTCGTAGGAAATCACAGAATAATTTGATGACTTCTTAGTTCGTCGACCCCGCTGTTCAATAGTCTCAATCAAATTGCCTCGCTATTAATGGGATCAACTGAGAGCTCCGGGCCCTGAGTGGAGGGTAACCTTGAACACAACTTTGCCCGCAGCGATATAGAGATGGCCCAGGCTATTCAAAGCTGGCGAGACCTCGCCTATCATTGCCTCTGCGTCGCAGATGGGGACGCCGCCGTGGGCCTTCAATCTCGCAACCTCGCCTATGGTGAGCCGTTCTATGCTGAAGGCAAGCTCACGGACCTGATTTGCTGCCGTGGGTTTCAGACTAGATCCAGTCGAGTATTCGACTTGAACCTTTAAAGGCCCAGCGATGTAGAAGGGTGATCTGTGCTCGGCGCGGATGGTGTACGAGAGCTTCTGACCTTGTATTAAATCATTGTCTTCATCGAGAGAATCGACACTTCCATTGCAGTTTATCAGGGAATGCGGAGATGGCTCCCGCATATCAGGAGACTTGATATTATCCTTAGAAATATTGCAAAGATTCTGGCCCCGTGCTATGTTGTAGTCCTTGTTGGAGCGATTGATATCGTCTTTTGATGATGCGGTGGACTGGGCGGGTTCTGCTTCCTTGACAAGCTCGTCAAATGACGGCTTATCCCGTAATACGCCATTGGTAAATCGACTGCCTCGCTTTGCCATCATTTCAGATCGGAAAGGGAGATCCGATAGCCCTTGAATCGAGCCAGTATTCGGCGTCGAGCCTTCGTCTTCTGGAGCCAAATTAGGTGCCTGCTGCAGCTCTTTCACCTCGCTATCCTTGTCAATCGATGGCGTGAGCGTAATGCCCCCTTTGACGTGTTGAATGATATCATCAGGTAGCTTTGCGGTGATGCGACTCCGGTTCACCGCAGCTGGCAGAGGCTTGGAACTCATTAACAGTGCTCCATTGTCTTCCATCACCTCCTCGTTTTCGTTTTCGTTGACATCTTCCATGGCTTGCGTCTGTGTCACATCCCATAATGTCTCTCGCTCACAGTTTGGATTCACCATGATCTCTGATTGCAACGCCAATGAAGGCAGGGTGACGAGTGTGCTCTCACTCGGGCCAGGATAACATGTCTTCTCCCGTCTCACAAGCAGCATCGCAATGCTCTCCCTGATCCGAACTTCGAGAATTTGATTGAATCGTGATTGGAGATCCAGCTCTGAGCACTTCGGCAGCCGCCACCCCGGATATAGCTTGCCGTGAGACCATGGTGTGCGTATCTTGCCGTGCATGATTATGAACATGTTACATAGGAAGCACGCCTTTTTGCTCGAGCAAACCACCCTTGGTGGCAGCAGCAGCTTGTTAAGCCCTTGGGTTCTATCGAGCAGCTCACAGTAAAATACGAGCTGGACTTCGGCGTGTATTTTGCCGGTCTTGAGTGTTCTAGAGGTCTGCGCCGTAAGTTCGTCTTCTGCTTTGTTCGGATTCGTCTTGAGCAGGCGGCAGAGTATGTCGGCCCGAGATGCTTGCTCAATAATCTGGTTTGTGTCCTTGGACCGCCTGATCCGCGAGAGTAGTTCAGCCAGGCCAAGTTTGTAATTAGAATTCAAAACCGTCCTGACAAACACATTTTCCGGAAGGCTAATGGGCACGATGTGCATACGTCGAGCAATGGGAACTTTCCTAGAGGTGCGTACTAGGAACCGAGCAGCTTCTTGGTACCTTGCAACTTTCTGTATCATATTCAGGACGCTTTTCCTAGCGTTCGTTTCCATTTTGTCGCTTGCAATGGTGTCGAGCACGGCCTGGCAGTCTACCTGTCGCAGGCGAAAAAATCCATCAACTAGGTCCTCAAGGTTCTCAATTCTCGGGTGGTTCGTCCAGTAATCAATGAGCCTGATAATATCCTTCGCCCTCTCAATAAATAAAGCCGTTTCCTCAACAGACATGGTAGTAAGCTTGGACAGCTTCATGTTGCCGCGTCTTCCGAGAGCACGGATGACGTTCTGCAAAGCCGCCTTGGCTGGCTGTTTTGGCGTCTTTCCCTTGCGCGTTGTAAAGCGCAAACGACTGAGGATTGTCTTTGAGCACATGGACACGATCAAGCGCCGGACTTCGTTCTCAAAGTCTGATTGATTATCGTCTGTTGTGTGGCATCATGTTAAACAGCTAACCCGGCAAATCGGGGAGTGCAGAGAAGCTTACTGCTGTCCGCCGACTGAGAAAGCACTGCAAAGAGACCCTCAAATCCCTTTTTAATCTCCTGCAGCATTCCATCACCATCCTTGCAGGTGGCTCTATTCACGGCCAGCAATATGCGCAGCGAGGCCTCTGCCCCTGGGCAGTGGTCTTCCTCAATGCAAATTGCAGGGATGTGTTCGGGGTCATCCCTAATTCTGGATAAGAATGCAAGCGCGCTGGCCAAGCTGCGCTCTCTCTCGAAGGAGAGAGAGTACTCGTTGCGGCAGATCGACACGCCTTCAATAGGGTCGACTGACGGACGAACAGGGACAGAGTCCTTGGAAATCGCTCCATTCTTTCCCCGAACGGCGTGCAAGAAGTGGAACAAAGCGATGTTCTCGGCACAAGCGATAGGGGTGGAGGCTTCCGCTGACTCTATTTGAGGCTTTTGGACAGGGACAGCCATTTGACAGTAAGAGCGGAATTTTTGTCGTGTAGCCTGGTTCCCACTCCGGGTTCATGTCCTCGCAGTGTGTGTTTTGAGGAGAGTGAGGGGAGTTAGAACTACCAGCAGTCAGGGAGTTGAAGAGATTCGTTGGAGAGCTGTCGCCGCGCCGGGCGGTTTCAGTGAGTGGGGGAGCATGCGCTGCTCCCGCGCTAGGCACCCCTTCGGACCTTTTCCGGTCTAGCTGCATGGGTGCCCGGTGTTCATCCCGCTTCTCATCAGCCATATCACCAAGGGTTCCTTGAAGTGCGTAATCCCATCTACACTACCAATAGCAAATTACTAATGTCTTACACTTGGCGAAGTTTGTCGCTACTTGGGCTGTTAAGTTTAAGGACGGTCATTGTCTTTTAATTGATCAAGGCGTCTATTCTTTTGCGCCAATTCTGGGAGTATCACCAGCCAGCAAATGTTCCAGGACTTGCAAGAGAGTTCAATGTTTCCAGGGTTCCGGGCGAGCACGATATCTTGCTAGCCTCGGGGCAGGTCCCTCAAGTCTCTGCCAAAACCAATCTGCTGCCGGTCGCGTTCTAAGTCATCAGTGAGAAGACTTGAGTCATGCCTGCCGTGGCCGTCATGATCGCCATTGGCAATGTTAAGGCTGTTGGGCGGTGGTGGCCGCGGATGTGTGTCCCGATAGCTGCGGTAGCTCGAATTACCGGAATCAGATTACGTCTTCTCCAGTGCTGCGAGCGCTTTTGGGCACTTGTACATTGAACTTTGGCCAACATCCAGCAGCTGATCCTCAGTGGCATCTTTATTCTCCAATTCGCAATATATCTCGCAGTGGAATTCGATATCGGCAAAATCGCAGCCATATAAATGGCACTCAAATTTGATCGGGAGCCATCTCAGTTCGTCCCTGACCTTCGACGCAAATAGCGGCCAGTAGTTTTTGGACTGGGTTAAGGCTGCGGCTCCACTCGAGCCGCCCTGGCCAGCTCCTTGATCCGCACTGCTCGAGTCCGCCATGTTTTCTTGCTCGACACTTGCTTCCGGAACTCGGCTATAATCTTCGCTACCTTCGTTCCCCTCTTCTCCCGGTCCTTCTACTTCAAAGTAGAGCTTTCGTAGCTTTCCCCTCCGCGGACCTCAGAGCCCTGGGATTGGTCGGCCTTTCTACTGGGTGCTCCGTCGTTTCCTCAGAATCGTCCTCATGAAAGTTGATCTTCGGTTCCAAGTCCTCTAGTAACCTTAGGATGCCTTTTTTAAATAGAACCAGGAGATTTGTTCTCGAACCGCAAAAGCTGACGGCTAAGGCGCTCTACTTCCTTCTGCTTTTTGCTTATGATGGGCCAGCGCTTGATGTTTGTCTGTAGGAGCCGACGGGAAGTTATCTCGCAGCAGCCTCGTGGAGTATACAGATTGAGCAGGATCCAGGGTCTCGGTAACCGGTTTTGACAAAGTGACGGTATTTCGGCTTGGCGAAACCAGCATTGGGGCATAGAGGAACGGTATCCTGGAGTCTGGCACCAGTATATCAAAAATCGGGCAAGATAGTTATTAGGAGGGAACAAAAGCCCTTTCCTGACCTCGCTCCAGTCTCCAGAGGCCTCAACAAAACTTTGGTCCCTTTGTAAACAATTTTGAATGCCGTTCAACAGTACGCAGCCCTTTTTGGGGGGTTTATCACGCTATGTTCCCTAATCAGGCTTCTTCAAATTTGTTGGCTACCCATTTTGCCATGGCTTGACGTAAGCTTCACGCGTCATATCCAGTATCCTCTCGTGGTGCGGAGGCGGTTTTGGATGAGCGTCACGCGATTGGAGCTGCTTGTCTTTTTCGTCTTCCTGGCTATAGAAATCACTGTTACTTGTATTTTTGTCCAGAGCAAGGCTGACCTGTCAGCTCGCGCCGCCGTCCTGGCCGTGATCAACATCACACCTCTATGCATGTCTCTGCTGCGCCGATATGGTGACCTTTTGGGTCGCGTCAACCTACCCGCCCTCACTGCATCTGATCCGAATGGCCTCTGGCATGTTGGTTTCTATTGATAACTCGATTACCTAAATTAGACCTAGGTGCAGGATCCTGACACGCGGACGCGCTTGACAGCGCGCTTTCAAGTCCCAGCGTCCTGATTATGGAGACACTCATCTTTGTGATATCACGAGAGCAAAGTACGAGTATCGAGGTGAAGTCGCAAGTCCCTCCGGGATACTTCAACCATCTCTATGTGATTCAAACGGACACGGGCAAGCTATGGGCAAGCTATGGTGTCTTCGTACACCAGTGGACGAGTCCGCGGTCCGTGCTACTACAGGCACAAGAGTCTTGAAGAACGTGAAAGATGCGTAGAGGGGTCGTGGGGGGTTTAAGGCAGTGGGCTAGTGCAGGAGCGATGATTCAATTAACTTTCGAGCTCCGCAATGAAGGAGAGGTATAAGTATACCAACCCCCTCCTCCCTCACTCTCCAAAGCGTCGGCCCCGTCTGTCTCGGGATCGTTCCGCTCCTTGTCCTCACCAACACATTTCAATACCGGATGTTCTGCTGGCAAGTCAATGCTTCAAATTCTCTGCTGCCAATTCTCTGCTGCCCGACCCGATGTTGTCGCGGCAATGGCTGCCAATTATCGCAACATCATAGAAATAGGAGACTCCCAAGTGAGTACCCAAAGCGAATCCCAAGGAAGCAAAGTAGCTGAAACCCAGAGCAAGGAAAGTGAAGTCGAGCATGTTGTCCTTTGCCCAGACGATGATCTGCGGAGCAGCGGCAGGTCGAGGCGAGCATACGAGGCCCGGAGGCGATCCGCAGCCGAGCTTCTGGCAGTCACAAGCACAGCGGGGGGGGGGGCGAGAATAAGCGGAGAAGAGCAGATGAGCGGGGCACAAAGAGACGCATGAGGGAACGCACCGGTTGTAATTAGTATTCAAAATCGTCCTGACAAACAAATTTTCCGGAAGGCTAATGGGCACGATATGCATACGTCGAGCAATGGGAAGTTTCTTGGAGGTGCGTAGTAGGAACCGAGCAGCTTCTCGGTACCTTGCAACTTTGTGTATCATGTTAAGGACGCCTTTTCTAGCGTTCTTTTCATCTTGTCGTTTGGGATGGTGTCGAGCACGGCCTGGCAGTTTACCTGTCGCGGGCGAAAAAGTCCATCAACTAAGTCCTCAAGGTGCTGAATTCTCGGGTGGCTCGTCCAGGAATCAATGAGCCTGATAATATCCTTCGCCCTGTCAATAAATAAAGCCGTTTCCTCAAAAGACACGGTAGCAAGCTTGCACAGCTTCATGTTGCCGCGTCTTCCGAGAGCATGGATGACGTTCTGGAAAGCCGCCTTGGCTGGCTGTTCTGGCGTCTTTCCCTTGCGCGTTGTAAAGCGCAGACGGCTGAGGATTCTCTTTGAGCACATGTAAACGATCAAGCGGCGGCGGACTCCATCTTCAAGGTTTAATTGGCTCGGAAGGAGGCTGTACTGTACGATTTGCTACCTGGGGTCCCCGCCTGGCTCACTCAGACCTGCGATAATATACAGACGAAGTTGACAGCGCTGGGATTACCTCATTGGTTGCTACTCGCTCTCAATTTGCGGTTTACAGTCTGTCGACCGATTCATGTCTCCCTCCAATACTGAGCGCAGGATGCTAAAGCGAAGCAACTAATCGTTCCTCTTAAAATCCTCACCACTCTCGACCATGATATCACTGCTCTCCAAGATCCATGGTTGTTCACCTTCTTCAACAATAAAAGTGGTCCACCATGCATGGATAGTAAGGGTGAAGATGTGTGGTAATCATGTACTATGTTCTGCCTGGTACCAGGGGTCCTGAATCCCAAATCGAGCACTGGGCCGCCCAATTTTGTAGCAATCTGCGCTGACGGCTGAGCAAAGCCAGCCTGGCGGTAGGTTCAGGGGAGCGCGCTCGCCATCAGCTGCACTTCGACCACGTCCATCCGTCGAGCCATAACAGTCCTTCGAAACCGTCATGGTTGCCCGTCGATAATCTCGTTCCCCCTTGACCAAACTAGCCGGAGCTTTGAAAGTCAATCACAGCGTCTTCTGTGTTAGACGATGACGAAGCTTGGCTCAGGCGTACAGCCCGATCTTGCCTCTGGAGGCTAGCTGATGTGCCCGCGCCAACGCACTCAAGCACCCTCGACCAATATTTCGAGGGCTGTGGCTTCCAAACCAACCTTGTGACTTCACATCACAGCATTTACCTCTTGTCTGACGATTTAATGACAATGGTACCGTTACATTCCAAAGGTTTTGGTAAAGGCGCATTCAAGCAATCCACTCGTTCTTGACTGGAGATAAAGGACACTTTAAGAAGATTCCCAGTGGAATGATGACCCATTAAGGCAAAGCTTTTCTTTCACCGGTCGAACTACCTGATAGGAGTTGAATCCTTTTGCCTACGCCGCTGTTGAGAGCTCGGCCATCCTGGCCGCAGACCAACCTAGACAACATCGATTGGGCGAAGGTTGAGCCGCACAGTTCGGCGGCTGGCGCTGGGCTTATCCGAAGCAATCACGTTTAGAAGACAATAGAGTGGTAATGTACTGTGCCACAAGCTCTTTAGCAAAGCACCAAATGCAACAAGGTCTTCGAGTTCCCTGGGTATCATGGGCACATCTTGAAGTGGTATCACAATTCCAGAACCTGTCCCGTCCGGTGTCAGCCACGGATCGTCGAAAAATGATTCTCGTGTCCTACTCTTCCCACTTTGCCTCCTGCTCCTCCTCCATTCTCACTGTATTTCTGGAGTGGTCGGCTAATGTTGGATCTTCTGCCCGGAATCGCTGTAGCAACTCGTCGTAGTACCGGGCCTTCTCATCTGTATCCTCCTCTTGGGAGCCATAGCCGGAATCGAAGCCAGAAACGTTCCGGTTCCATCCCGCCCGCTCGTCCGCAGAATCATCCGATTCAGTTTCGGAGCTGGATCCGGAGCTCGAATCCAAGCCCATCTCATACTCCGATCCGGATCCTGATATACTGGGTATCCCGCGGTGTGATACCGACCACGCAGTTTTCCCAGACGTTGACAAGGGAACGGGTGATTCCTTTTCCATTCTGAGGCCTCTGCGCTGCCACGCACGCCGCGGTACAACAGAATGCTTGATCATGAATGCGGAATATGAGCGTCTCGAGGAGCTCTCTGGCCAGACTTGTTTACAGTGTGGTTCAAATGGGTCATGGTGATTGATATGATGCAAATTGACAGCGGGCGAGATGGTTAAGGCCACTCGCAGGATTTATTGGAGAACTTCCCAGGCACAATATTGCCAACATGATAGCTGATAGTAGCTTCGGTGGAGTTGGAGGCTTGGCAGATTCTATCCTCAACCTATAGTTTTGATGGTCTCTGTCGTACCCGAGGAAAAGATTGATTGGTCGACCTTCGAAAATCGATTGGTAGGAAATCTTCGTCTGTTTCCTAGTTCGGTCACCAGTCAATTGTCATCTGGAATAGCTCTTTTTCATCTGGCGACTAATGCTGTATAAATTTGTACACAACTGTGTCAATTTACAGTAGAGCGAGGTGATTATCTTCACGAGCAAGACCATTCCTGTTTGCTTGTTCCACACTGCAGAGCTTCTTGTGGTAGATTGATTTCCAGCAGAGTTTTTGTTTTTGTCGAGTTGCCACTACTGTACCGTATAGTGTTGAGCATACAGTCAATAGCTTCCTCTTTCTACCATTTATCAGGCCTTTGACTTGACCCTAAAAATTGCATTTCTTGCCGGCGCCGCCGTCTAAGCCTACAAGCCATTAGTGCTGGAGCAAACGAAAGGGAAAGTCTGTTCGATATGTGGTGTGGCAGGATGACAAAGCTAGCTGCCAGTGATGGAGTCTGGCGACATCTGACACGGTAATCCTATTTGTGTGTGGTTACATAACAATGATTGCCTACGTGGGCAACCAATGGCAATTCATAACAATTCGTGAGTCTCGAGGTAATGTGACTAATCAAATTTTGAGCTCTTGGACTACAACTGAATTGTGAGTTGCAGGCCCTGTCATGCGGCAACATCCAACTCAGGTCAAATCATATCAGGTCGAGCGAGCGTACGTGTATATCAAATTGCTTGCCTCACACATCCTGACCCCACCCATCTTTCAGCCTTTTTCTGGTTGTTGCTATAATTTCCTCCAGCCTGTTGTTCCTCAAAATTAACCAAAACCAGGAACGTGCGTGCACGCGTGGATCAGGCCTGGGAGAGACTTTGCCCACTAGACAGCTGTGACTCCACCACCGCCTTTGATTTAGATGTCAACTGATAAATCTACAAGACGCTGCCGAACGGTCAGGGCGTGGCGCTCCATCGATGGCGACTATCGTGGCGCTTATGTTTGGTAATTCTGCGCTCCACCTTTTTGACCTTCTGGCAGAAGTAGTTCTTGATCATGTTTTCAGGACGGTCTGCACTGGATGTTCTCGGCGTAGAGCCTATCAGGATGCATCCTATTGTGAGAGCAGGCACATATTTGCCCCAGAGTGCCTACTGAGTGGATGTTCGGGTAATGCCGCCGTGACATAAGTCTTCGGGATATGATAGCTCCTCATCTTAGCTGCATTCAAGACTCTGGTCAGAACACGGTTGAAGGATGTCTTAGACTGCCAGATGCATGATCTATACTTGTACTTGTTACCCCAGAGCCTGAAGTACAGCAACGATCCATGTCTTGCCGCGCCTCCAGGTCACACGATGGAAGGTCCTTCGGCCCTTGTGATTCCATGTTGTAAATCGTCGATTTGATGTAGCACCAGGCTCCAAATGTTCAGGTGGGAAAGCACGGCCGAATCACACCATTCCCTCCGAGTGTGTTTCGTTCAGGCCATGAGATTCATCATCGCCGAATTGAAACCTGTGGTCAGTACGGAACAATCACAAATTTGTTTGGTATACTATACGAGTACTGTACAATACAGTACCATGGCATTACTTAAACTTAACTATGTATTATCGACCATTTTCAAGCACTTCCAACTATGTTGGTATCCTTGATAAAATTTGATTGGATAATAATTTTGGTAACTTTGGCATCATCACGCACGGGCCTCCAATAGCGTGACGCCCTTTGTCAATCAACAAAGAATTACCCTCTCTTTTCATTGCTGGATAAATGAATGTATGGCCGAGATTGCCCAGTAGCATCTCTCATGCCTGAGCGCTGTGCTATGTTCAGACGGCCCGGCAGGGGCTGCAAATAGAAATTCGCCGGTTGGGAGTGGAAGTTATGGCAGTGGCAGGTAATCCAGGCTGGCGGATTGGTTCGCGGAGAAACGACCTTATTTAAAGAGTATTCCCATTTTCTATACATACTTGGTGTCCTTGTTCTGAGTTTGAGAGTAGCGGTGAGCTATGAACTTTGAAAGTAAAAAGCTCGTTCATACGAGTATGCCAACAACACCCGGCGGCGAGATTGATGAGGGTGTCCTCAAAACATTAGGTACTGCTACCGAAACCAAAATCACAAAGCCGGTCCGAGGGCTTCCGATGCGACCATCCATGGTTAACTCCCAGGAGGCGACCCTAGGACTGTGTAAGCCGGCTACCGTGAAGAATAGCCTTGAGCGCGGCCCGACCACAGAGATGAAGAGCGACAACGAGAACGAGATCGAGTTGCCGCCAAAAATTGGCTTCCACGGGCAAAGATGGTTCCGCCATAAGGCATTGTCTGCGTACAGGAAGCTGTTCATTATGGTTTTTAGTATCAACCTCATCGCCTTCATCGCCATGCTTGTCAACTCACCCAGCGAGGGTCTCAAAGTCAATGATATAGCTACAGCGGTTGCGGCGAACCTTTTTGCGTCGGTGCTATTCCGACA